>NC_092772.1:41563123-41838174 GCF_047496795.1 Chiloscyllium punctatum
CCTACACTCTCAGACACTGTGTTCCAGACCCTAACCCCTGGATTAATCCGGCCTATCCCACACCCTCAGACACAGTGGTCCAGACCCTAACCCCTGGATTAATCCGGCCTATCCCACACCCTCAGACACAGTGGTCCAGACCTACACCATTGGATTGACCCAGCCTATCCCACACGCTCAGACACTCTGTTCCAGACCCTAACCCATGGAATGACCTGGCCTCCCCCACACTCTCAGACACTGTATTCCAGGCTCTAACCCCTGGATTAGTCCGGCCTCCCCCACACTCTCAGACACTGTATTCCAGGCTCTAACCCCTGGATTTATCCGGCCTATCCCATACTCTCAGACACTGTATTCCAGACACTAACCCCTGGATTAATCCGGCCTATCCCACACTCTCCGGCACTTTGTTCCAGAACCTAACCCCTGTTTTAATCCGGCATGTCCCACACTCTCAGGAGCTGTGTTCCAGGCCCTAACCCCTGGATTAATCCGGCCTATACTACACTCTCAAACACTGTGTTCCAGGCCCTAACCCCTGGATTAATCCGGCCTATCCTACACTCTCAGACACTGTGTTCCAGGCCCTAACCCCTGGATTAATCCGGCCTCTCCCACACTCTCAGACACTATGTTCCAGACACTAACCCCTGGATTAATCCGGCCTATCCTACACTCTCAGAAACTGTGTTCCAGATCCTAACCCCTGGATTAATCTGGCCTTTCCCACACTCTCAGGCACATTTTTCCAGAACCTAAGCCTTGCATTGAACCGTCCTCCCCACACTCAGGCACTGTGTCCCAGAGACTGACCATTGGATTGACTCGGCCTATCCCACACTCTCAGACACTGAGTTCCAGACCCTAAATCCTGGATTATTCCGGCATCCCCACCCTCTCAGGCACTTTGTTCCAGACCCTAACCCCTGGATTAATACGGCCTATCCCACACTCTCAAACACTGTGTTCCAGACCCTGAACCCAGGATTAATCCGGCCTATCCCTCAATCTCAGAAACTGTGTTCCAGACACTAACCAATGGATGAATGCGGCCTTTCCCACCCTCTCAGGCACTTTGTTCCAGAACCTAACCCCTGGATTAATCCGGCCTATCCCACACTCTCAGGCACTTTGTTCCAGAACCTAACCCCTGCATTGAACCGGCCTCCCCACACTCTCAGACACTGTGTTCCAGACCCTAAATCCTGGATTAATCCGGCCTGTCCCACACTCTCAGATGCTGTATTCCAGACCTTAACCCCTGGATAGAAACGGCCTGTCCCACAATCTCAGGGACTGTATTCCATACACTAAGACCTGGATTAATCTGGCCTTTCCCACACTCTCAGGCACATTTTTCCAGAACCTAAGCCCTGCATTGAACCGGCCTCCCCACAGTCTCAGGGACTGTGTTCCAGACACTAACCATTGGATTGACTCGGTCTATCCCACACTCTCAGACACTGAGTTCCAGACCCTAATTCCTGGATTATTCCGGCCTATTCCACACTCTCAGGGACTTTGTTCCAGACCCTAACCCCTGGATTAATCCGGCCTATCCCACACTCTCAGACACTGAGTTCCAGACCCTAAATCCTGGATTATTCCGGCCTATCCCACACTCTCAGGCACTTTGTGCCAGACCCTTACCCCTGGATTCAATTGGCCTATCCCACATCTCAGACATTGTGTTCTAGAACCTAACCCCTAGATTAATCCAGCCTATCCCACACTCTCAGATATTGCGTTCCAGACCCTAACACCTGGAGTAATCCGGCCTATCCCACATTCTCAGACACTGTGTTCTTGAACCTAACCCCTGGAGTATTCCGGCCCATCCCACATTCTCAGACGCTGTATTCCAGATCTTAACACCTGGATAGAAACGGCCTGTCCCACAATCTCAGGGACTGTATTCCACACACTAACCCCTGGATTAATCCAGCCTATTTTACACTCTCAGAAACTGTGTTCCAGATCCTAACCCCTGGATTAATCTGGCCTTTCCCACACTCTCAGGCACATTTTTCCAGAACCAAAGCCCTGCATTGAACCGGCCTCCCCACACTCAGGCACTGTGTTCCAGAGACTGACCATTGGATTGACTCGGCCTATCCCACACTCTCAGACACTGAGTTCCAGACCCTAAATCCTGGATTATTCCGGCCTATTCCACACTCTCAGGGACTTTGTTCCAGACCCTAACCCCTGTATTAATCCGGCCTATCCCACACCCTCAGGCACTTTGTGCCAAACCCTAACCCCTGGATTAATCGAGTCTATCCCATACTCTCTGACACTGTGTTCCAGACCCTAACCCCTGGATTGACCCGGCCTATCCCACACTCTCAGACACTGAGTTCCAGACACTAACCCCTGGAGTAATCCGACTGATCCCACACTCTCAGACACTGTGTTCCAGACACTAACCCCTGGAGTAATCCGACCGATCCCACACTCTCAGACACTGTGTCCCAGACCCTAACCACTGGATCAATCCAGTCTATCCCAGATTCTCAGGCACTGTGTTCGAGACCCTAAACCCACTTTGTTCCAGATCCTAACCCCTGGATTAATACGGCCTATCTCACAATCGATGTCACTGTGTTCCAGACCCTAACCCTTGGATTTTTCCAGCCTATCCCACACTCTCAGACACTGTGTTCCAGGCCCTAAACCCAGGATTAATCCAGCCTACCCCCCCAAGCTCTCAGGCCCTGTGTTCCAGACCCTAAACCCTGGATTAATCCGGCCTATACCACACTCTCAGGCACTGTTTTCCAAACCCTTGCCTCTGGATTAATCCGGCCTATCCCACACTCTCAGACACTGTATTCCACACACTAACCCCTGGATTAATCCAACCTATCCTACACTCTCAGACACTGTGTTCCAGACCCTAACCCCTGGATTAATCCGGCCTATCCTACACTCTCAGACACTGTGTTCCAGACCCTAATGCCTGGATTAATCTAGCCTATCCCACACTCTCAGACACTGTGTTCCAGGCACTAACCCCTGGATTAATCCGGCCTCCCCACACTCTCAGGCACTTTGTGCCAGACCCTAACCCCTGGATTAATCCGTCCTATCCCACACTCTCATACACTCTATTCCAGACCTTATCCTCTGGATAGACACGGCCTATTCCACACTCTCAGACACTGTGTTCCAGACCCTAAATCCTGGTTTATTCCGGCATCCCCACACTCTCAGACACTGTTTTCCAGATCTTAACCCCTGGATTAATCCGGTCTATCCCACACTCTCAGACACTGTGTTCCAGACCCTAATTCCTGGATTAATCTGGCCTATCCCTCAATCTCAGAAACTGTGTTCCAGACACTAACCACTTGATTAATCCGGCCTGTCCCACACGCTCAGACACTCTGTTCCAGACCCGAACTCCTGGATTAATCCGGCCTCCCCACACTCTCAGGCACTTTGTCCCAGACTCTAACCCCTGGATTAATCCGGCCTATCACACACTCTCAGATACTTTTTGCCAGACCCTACATCCTGGATTATTCCGGCATCCCCACACTCTCAGACACTGTGTGCCAGACCCTAACCCCTGGATTAATCCGGCCTGTCCCACACTCTCAGACACTGTATTCCACACACTAACCCCTGGATTAATCCGGCCTGTCCCACACTCTCAGACACTGTATTCCACACACTAACCCCTGGATTAATCCAGCCTATCCCACACTCTCAGACACAGTGATCCAGACCCTAACCCCTGGAATGACCTGGCCTCCCCCACAATCTCAGACACTGTATTCCAGGCTCTAACCCCTGGATTAATCCGGCCTACCCCACACTCCCTGGCACAGTGTTCCAAACCCGAACCACTGGATTAATCCAGCCTATCCCACAACCTCTGGCTCTTTGTTCCAGACCCTAACCACTGGATTGGCCCACTCTCCCCACACTCTCAGACACTGTATTCCAGACCCTAATCCCTGGATTTATCCGGCCTATCCCACACTCTCAGATACTGTGATCCAGACCCTAACCATTGAATTGACGCGGCCTACCCCACACTCTCAGGCACTTTGTTCAAGACCCTAACCCCTGGATTAATCCGGCCTATCCCACACTCTCAGGTACTTTGTTCCAGAACCTAATCCCTGCATTGAACCGGCCTCCCCGACACTCTCAGATACTGTGTTCCAGACACTAACCCCTGGATTAATCTGGCCTCCCCCACAATCTCAGACACTGTATTCCAGGCTCTAACCCCTGGATTAATCTGGCCTACCCCACACTCCCTGGCACAGTCTTCCAAAAACAAACCCCTGGATTAATCCGGCCTATCCCACACTCTCCGGCAATTTGTTCCAGGCCCTAACCCCTGTTTTAATCCGACATGTCCCACACTCTCAGGCGCTGTGTTCCAACCCTAACCCCTAGACTAAACTGGCCTATCCCACACTCTCAATCACTGTGTTCCAGACCCTATCCCTGGATTACGCCGGCCTATCCTACACTCTCGGACACAGTATTGCAGACCATAATCCCTGGATTAATCCGACCGATCCTACACTCTCAGACATCGTGTTCCAGATCCTAGCCCCTGGATACACCGGGCCTATTCTACACTCTCAGACACTGTGTTCCAGACACTAACCCCTGGATTAATCCGGCCTCTCCCACACTCTCAGGCACTTTGTTCCAGACCCTCCCCCTGTATTATTCCGGCCTATTCCACACTCTCAGGCACTTTGTGCCAGACCCTAATCCCTGGATTAATCCGGCCTCCCCCACACTCTCAGACACTGTATTCCAGACACAAACCCCTAGATTAATCCGGCCTATCCCGTACTCTCAGACAATGTAACCAGACACTAGCCCCTGGATTAATCCGGCCTATCCCACAATCTCCGGCACTTTGTTCCAGACCCTAACCACTGGATTGGCCCACTCTCCCCACACTCTCAGACACTGTATTCCAGACATTAGTCCCTGGATTAATCCGGCCTATCCCACACTCTCAGACACTTTGTCCCAGACACTAACCCCTGGTTTAATCCGGCCTCCCCACACTAAAAGGTACTTTGTCCCAGACACTAACCCCTGGTTTAATCCGGCCTCCCCACACTAAAAGGTACTTTGTCCCAGACCCTAACCCCTGGATTAATCTGGCCGATTTCACACTCTCAGACACTGTGTTCCAGACACCAACCCCTGGATTTACCCGGCCTCTCCCACACTCTCAGACACTGCGTTCCAGACATTAACCCCTGGATCAATTCGAACGATCACACACTCTCAGACACTGTGTTCCAGACCCTAAACACTGGATCAATCCAGTCTATCCCAGATTCTCAGGCACTGTGTTCGAGACCCTAAACCCACTTTGTTCCAGATCCTAACCCCTGGATTAATACGGCCTATCTCACATTCGAAGTCACTGTGTTCCAGACTCTAACCCCTGGATTTTTCCAGCCTACCCCACACTCTCAGACACTTTGTTCCAGACCGTAACCTACGTATTAATCCGGCCTATTCCACACTCTCAGACACTGTGATCGAGACCCTAAACCCAGGATTAATCCAGCCTCCCCCACGCTCTCAGGCCCTGTGTTCCAGACCCGAAATCCTGGATTAATCCGACCTATCCCACACTCTTAGGCACTGTTTTCCAGACCCTTGCCTCTGGATTAATCCGGCCTACCCCACACTCTCAGACACTTTGTCCCAGACACTAACACCTGGTTTAATCCGGCCTCCCACACTCACCCACTGTGTTCCAGACACTGACCATTGGATTGACCCGGCCTATCCTACACTCTCGGACACAGTGTTACAGACCCTAATCCCTGGATTAATCCGACCGATCCCACACTCTCAATCACTGTGTTCCAGACCCTAACCCTGGATTAATCCGGCCTATCCTACACTCTCGGACACAGTGTTACAGACCCTAATCCCTGGATTAATCCGACCGATCCCACACTCTCAGACATTGTGTTCCAGACCCTAACCCTTGGATAGACCGGGCCTATCCTATACTCTCGGACACTGTGTTCCAGGCCCTAACCCCTGGATTAATCCGGACTATTCCACACTCTCAGACACTGTGCTCCAGACCTACACCATTGCAGTGACCCGGCCTATCCCACACTCTCAGACACTTTGTGCCAGACCCTAACCCCTGGAGTATTCCGGCCTATCCCACACTCTCAGACACTGTGTTCCAGACACTAACCCCTGGATTAATCCAGCCTATCCCACACTCACCGACACTGTGTTCCAGACCCTAACCCCCGGATTAATCCGGTTTATACCACACTCTCAGACACTGTGTTCCAGACCCTAAACCCCTGGATTGACCCGGCCTATCCCACACTCTCAGACACTGTGTTCCAAACCCTAACCCCTGGATTAATGCGGTCTATCCCACACTCTCAGACACCCTGTCCTCCAGTCCCTAACCCCCGGATTAATCCGGCCTATACCACACTCTCAGACACTCTGTTACAGACCTTAACCCCTGGATTAATCCGGCCTATCCCACACTCTCAGACACCCTGTGTTCTAGACCCTAATGCCTGGGTTAATCCGGCCTATCCCACACTCCCAGATACTTTGTTCCAGATTCTAACCCCGGGATTGAATTGGCCTTTCCCACACTCTCAGGCACTTTGGAATCAGTCCCTAACCCCTGGATTAATCCAGCCTTTCCTACTCACGCAGACACTGCATTCCAGACCCACACTGCTGGATTAATTCGGCCTATCCCACACTCTCAGACACTGTATTCCAGACCCTAATGCCTGGATCAATCCCGCCTATCCCACACTCTCCGGCACTTTGTTCCAGACCATAACCCCTGTTTTAATCCGGCATGTCCCACACTCTCAGGAGCTGTGTTCCAACCCTAACCCCTAGACTAAACTGGCCTATCCCACACTCTCAATCACTGTGTTCCAGACCCTAACCCTGGATTAATCCGGCCTATCTCACACTCTCGGACACAGTGTTACAGACCCTAATCCCTGGATTAATCCGACCGATCCCACATTCTCAGACATTGTGTTCCAGATCCTAACCCCTGGATAGACCGGATCTATTCCACACTCTCAGACACTGTGCTCCAGACCCTAACCTCTGGATTAATCCGGCCTATCCCACACTCTCAGACACCCTCTGCTCCAGACCCTAATGCCTGGATTAATCCGGCCTATCCCACACTCTCAGACACTCTGTTCCAGACCCTAACCTCTGGATTAATCCGGCCTATCCCACACTCTCAGACATCCTGTGTTCCAGACGCTAATGCCTGGATTAATCCGGCCTATCCCACACTCCCAGATACTTTGTTCCAGACTCTAACCCCGGGATTGAATTGGCCTTTCCCACACTTTCCGGCACTTTGTACCAGACCCTAACCCCTGGATTAATCCGGCCTATCCTACTCACGCAGACACTGTATTCCAGACCCACATTGCTGGATTAATCCGGCCTATCCTACACTCTCAGGCACTGTGTTCCAGACCCTGACCCCTGGATTCATCCAGCCTATCCCTCAATCTCAGAAACTGTGTTCCAAGCACTAACCATTGGATTAATCGGCCTATCCCACACTCTCACGCACTGTGTTCCAGACCTATGCCATTGGATTGACCCGGCCTATCCCACACTCTCAGACACTGTGTTCCAGACCCTAAATCCTGGATTAATCCGGCCTGTCCCACACTCTCAGACGCTGTAATCCAGAACTTAACCCCTGGATAGAAACGGCCTGTCCCATACTCTCAGACACTGTGTTCCAGACCTAACCCCTGGATTAATCTGGCCTTTCCCACACTCTCAGAAACTGTGTCCCAGATCCTAACCCCTGGATTAATCTGGCCTTTCCCACACTCTCAGGCACATTTTTCCAGAACCTAAGCCTTGCATTGAACCGTCCTCCCCACACTCTCAGACACTGTGTTCCAGAGACTGACCATTGGATTGACTCGGCCTATTCCACACTCCCAGACACTGAGTTCCAGACCCTAAATCCTGGATTATTCCGGCATCCCCACACTCTCAGGGACTTTGTTCCAGACCTTAACCCCTGGATTAATCCGGCCTATCCCACACTCCCAGATACTTTGTTCCAGACTCTAACCCCGGGATTGAATTGGCCTTTCCCACACTCTCAGGCACTTTGGAATCAGTCCCTAACCCCTGGATTAATCCAGCCTTTCCTACTCACGCAGACACTACATTCCAGACCCACACTGCTGGATTAATCCGGCCTCTCCCACACTCTCAGGGACTGTGTGCCAGACCCTAACCCCTGGAATATTCCGGCCAACCCCACACTCTCAGCCACTGTGTTCCAGACATTAACCATTGGATTGACCCAGCCTATCCCACACTCTCAGACACTGTGTTCCAGACCCTAAACCCAGGATTAATCCAGCCTATCCCACACTCACCGACACTTTGTGCCAGACCCTAACCCCTGGATTAATCCAGCCTATCCCACACTCACCGACACTTTGTGCCAGACACTAACCCCTGGATTAATCCGGCCTATTCCACACTCTCAGCCACTCTGTTCCAGACCTTAACCCCTGGATTAACCCGGTCTATCCCACACTCTCAGACATCCTGTGTTCCAGACGCTAATGCCTGGATTAATCCGGCCTATCCCACACTCCCAGATACTTTGTTCCAGACTCTAACCCCGGGATTGAATCGGCCTTTCCCTCACTTTCCGGCACTTTGTACCAGACCCTAACCCCTGGATTAATCCGGCCTATCCCACACTCTCAGACACTGTGTTCCAGACCCTAAACCCTGGATTGACCTGACCTATCATACACTCTCAGACACTGTGTTCCAGACCCTAAACCCTGGATTAATCCGGCCTATCCCACACTCTCAGACACTGTGTTCCAGACCCAAACCCTGGATTGACCTGACCTATCCTACACTCTCAGGCACAGTGTTCCAGACCCTAACCCCTGGATTCATCCAGCCTATCCCTCAATCTCAGAAAATGTGTTCCACGCACTAACCACTGGATTAATCCGGCCTATCCCACACTCTCACGCACTGTGTTCCAGACCTACGCCATTGGATTGACCCGGCCTATCCCACACTCTCAGACACTGTGTTCCAGGCACTGACCCCTGGATTAATCTGGCCTATCCCACTCTCTTAGACACTGTGTTCCAGACCCTAAATCCTGGATTAATCTGGCCTGTCCCACACTCTCAGACGCTGTATTCCAGACCTTAACCCCTGGATAGAAACGGCCTGTCCCACAATCTCAGGGACTGTATTCCACACACTAACCCCTGGATTAATCCAGCCTATCCTACATTCTCAGACACTGTGTTCCAGATCCTAACCCCTGGATTAATCCGGCCCATCCCACACCCTCAGGCACTTTTTTCCAGGACCTAACCCCTGGATTGAACCGGCCGCTCCACACTCTCAGGCACTTTGTGCCAGACCCTAACCCCTGGATTAATCCGGCCTATCCCACACTCCCAGACACTGTATTCCACACACTAACCCCTGGATTAATCCGGCCTATCCCACACTCTCCGGCACTTTGTTCCAGACCCTAACCCCTGTTTTAATCTGGCATGTCCCACACTCTCAGGCGCTGTGTTCCAACCCTAAACCCTAGACTAAACTGGCCTATCCCACACTCTCAATCACTGTGTTCCAGACCCTAACCCTGGATTACGCCAGCCTATCCTACACTCTCGGACACAGTGTTACAGACCCTAATCCCTGGATTAATCCGACCGATCCCACACTCTCCGACATTGTGTTCCAGATCCTAACCCCTGGGTAGACCGGGCCTATCCTACACTCTCAGACACTGTGCTCCAGGCCCTAACCCCTGGATTAATCCGGCCTCTCCCACACTCTCAGAAACTGTGTGACAGACCATAACCCCTGGAATATTCCGGCCTACGCCACACTCTCAGCCACTGTGTTCCAGACACTAACCATTGGATTAACCCAGCCTATTCCACACTCTCAGACACTGTGTTCCAAATCCTAACCCCTGGATTAATCCGGCCTATCCCACACTCTCAGACACTCTGTTCCAGACCCTAACCCCTGGATTAACCCGGTCTATCCCACACTCTGAGACATCCTGTGTTCCAGACGCTATTGCCTGGATTAATCCGGCCTATCCCACACTCCCAGATACTTTGTTCCAGACTCTAACCCCGGGATTGAATTGGCCTTTCCCACACTTTCCGGCACTTTGTACCAGACCCTAACCCCTGGATTAATCCGGCCTATCCTACTCACGCAGACACTGCATTCCAGACCCACATTGCTGGATTAATCCGGCCTATCCCACACTCTCAGACACTGTGTTCCAGACCCAAACGCTGGATTGACCTGGCCTATCCTACACTCTCAGGCACAGTGTTCCAGACCCGAACCCCTGGATTCATCCAGTCTATTCCACACTCTCAGACACCCTGTGCTCCAGACCCTAATGCCTGAATTAATCCGGCCTATACCACACTCTCAGACACTCTGTTCCAGACCTTAACCACTGGATTAATCCGGCCTATCACACACTCTCACGCACTGTGTTCCAGACCTACGCCATTGGATTGACCCGGCCTATCCCACACTCTCAGACACTGTGTTCCAAACCCTAACCCCTGGATTAATGCGGTCTATCCCACACTCTCAGACACCCTGTCCTCCAGTCCCTAACCCCCGGATTAATCCGGCCTATACCACACTCTCAGACACTCTGTTACAGACCTTAACCCCTGGATTAATCCGGCCTATCCCACACTCTCAGACACCCTGTGTTCTAGACCCTAATGCCTGGGTTAATCCGGCCTATCCCACACTCCCAGATACTTTGTTCCAGATTCTAACCCCGGGATTGAATTGGCCTTTCCCACACTCTCAGGCACTTTGGAATCAGTCCCTAACCCCTGGATTAATCCAGCCTTTCCTACTCACGCAGACACTGCATTCCAGACCCACACTGCTGGATTAATTCGGCCTATCCCACACTCTCAGACACTGTATTCCAGACCCTAATGCCTGGATCAATCCCGCCTATCCCACACTCTCCGGCACTTTGTTCCAGACCATAACCCCTGTTTTAATCCGGCATGTCCCACACTCTCAGGAGCTGTGTTCCAACCCTAACCCCTAGACTAAACTGACCTATCACACACTCTCACGCACTGTGTTCCAGACCTACGCCATTGGATTGACCCGGCCTATCCCACATTCTTAAACACTGTGTTCCAGACCCTAAATCCTGGATTAATCCGGCCTGTCCCACACTCTCAGATGCTGTATTCCAGACCTTAACCCCTGGATAAAAACGGCCTGTCCCACAATCTCAGGGACTGTATTCCACACACTAACCCCTGGATTAATCCAGCCTATTTTACACTCTCAGAAACTGTGTTCCAGATCCTAACCCCTGGATTAATCTGGCCTTTCCCACACTCTCAGGCACATTTTTCCAGAACCTAAGCCCTGCATTGAACCGTCCTCCCCACACTCAGACACTGTGTTCCAGAGACTGACCATTGGATTGACTCGGCCTATCCCACACTCTCAGACACTGAGTTCCAGACCCTAAATCCTGGATTATTCCGGCATCCCTACTCTCTCAGGCACTGTGTTCCAGACCCTATCCCCTGGATTATTCTGGCCTCCCCACAATCTCATGCACTTTGTTCAAATGCTAACCCCTGGATTAATCCGGCCTATCACACAGTCTCAGCCACAGTGTTCCAAACCCAAACCACTGGATTAATCCGGCCTATCCCACACCCACACTCTCAGACACTGTATTCCAGACCCTAATGCCTGGATCAATCCCGCCTATCCCACACTCTCCAGCACTTTGTTCCAGACCATAACCCCTGTTTTAATCCGGCATGTCCCACACTCTCAGGCGCTGTGTTCCAACCCTAACACCTAGACTAAACTGGCCTATCCCACACTCTCAATCACTGTGTTCCAGACCCTAACCCTTGATTATGCCGGCCTATCCTACACTCTCGGACACAGTGTTACAGACCCTAATCCCTGGATTAATCCGACCGATCCCACACTCTCAGACATTGTGTTCCAGATCCTAACCCCTGGATAGACCGGGTCTATCGTACACTCTCAGACACTGTGTTCCAGGCCCTAACCCCTGGATTAAACCGGCCTCTCCCACACTCTCAGACACTGTGTTCCAGACCCTAATCCCTGGAATATTCAGGCCTACCCCACACTCTCAAACACTGTGTTCCCGACACTATCCCCCGAATTAATCCAGCCTATCCCACACTCTCAGACACTGTGTTCCAGACCCTAATGCCTGGATTAATCCGGCCTCTCCCACACTCCCAGATACTTTATTCCAGTCTCTACCCCCGGAATTGAATAGGCCTTCCCCACACTTTCCAGCACTTTGTACCAGACCGTAACCACTGGATTAATCCGGTTTATCCTACTCCCACAGACACTGTGTCCCAGACCCTAACCCCTGGATTAATCCGGCCTATCCCTCATGCTCAGACACTGTGTTCCAGACCCTAACCCCTGGATTATTCCGCCCTCCCCACACTTTCTGGCACTTTGTACCAGACCCTAACCCCTGGAGTAATCGGCCTATCCTACACCCGCAGACACTGTATTCCAGACAAAAACAGCTGGATTAATCCGGCCTATCCCACACTCTCAGGCACTGTATTCCAGACACTTACCCCTGGATTAATCCGACCTATTCCACACTCTCAAGCACTGCGTTCCAGACCCTAACTCCTGGAATATTCCTGCCTATCCCACACTCACACACTGTGTTCCAGACCCTTACCCCTGGATTAATTCGATCTATCCCATGAACTCAGACAATGTATTCCAGACCCAAATCCCTTGATTGACCCGGCCACCTCAAAATCTCTGACACTGTATTCCAGACCTTAACCCCTGGATTGTTCTGGCCAACGGGTCATCTCTTGGGTCATCTCCTCTCGCCTGTGTGAGTTAGTTTGTCAGGGTGGGGTCAGTCTACTCTTCCCTGGGTGGGTTACATTTACAGAATGAGGTCAGTCTGTTCTTCGCTGTGTCTGTTACATTGAGAGACTGATGTCAGTCTGTTCTTCCCTGGTTGTGTTACTTTGACAGAGTGGGGTTAGTCTGCTCTTCCCTGGGTGTGTTACATTGACAGAGTGGGGTCAGTCTGCTCTTCCCTGGGTGTGTTACATGGACAGAGTGGAGTCAGTCTGCTCTTCCCTGGGTGGGTTACATTGACAGAGTGGGGTCAGTCTGCGCTTCCCTCGGTGTGTTCCATTGACAGAGTGGGGTCAGTCTGCTCTTCCCTGTGTGTGTTACATTAACAGCGTAGGGTCAGTCTGCTCTTCCCTGGGTGTGTTACATTGACAGAGTGGGGTCAGTGTGCTCTTCCCTGGGTGGGTTACATTGACAGAGTGGGGTCAGTCTGCTCTTCCCTGGGTGGGTTACATTGACAGAGTGAGGTCAGTCTGCTCTTCCCTGGGTGTGTTACATTGACAGGATGGTGTCAGTCTGCTCTTCCATCGGTGTGTTACATTGACAGAGTGAGGTCAGTCAGCGCTTCCCAGGGTGTGTTACATTGACAGAGTGGGGTCAGTCTGCTCTTCCCTGGGGGTGTTACATTGACAGAGTGGGGTCAGACTTCGCTTCCCTCGGTGTGTTACATTGACAGAGTGAGGTCAGTCTGCTCTTCCCTGGGTGAGTTACATTGACAGTGTGGTGTCAGTCTGCTCTTCCCTGGGTGTGTTACATTGACAGAGTGGGGTCAGTCTGCTCTTCCCTGGGTGTGTTACATTGACAGAGTGGGGTCAGTCTGCTCTTCCCTGGGTGTGTTACATTGACAGAGTGGGGTCAGTCTGGTCTTCCCTGGGTGTGTTACGTTGACAGAGTGGGGTCAGTCTGTTCTTCACTGGGTGTGTTACATTGACAGAGTGTGGTCAGTCTGCTCTTCCCTGGGTGTGTTACCTTGACAGATTGGGGTGAGTCTGCTCTTCCCTGGGTGTGGGACAGTGACAGAGTGGGGTCAGTCTGCTCTTCCCTGGGTGTGTTACATTGACAGAGTGGGGTCAGCTGCTCTTTCTGGGAGTGTAACATTGAAAGACTGGGGTCATCCTGTTCTTCCCTAGGACTGTTACATTGACAGAGCGGGGTCAGTCTGCTCTACCCTGGGTGGGTTACATTGGCAGAGTGGGGTCAATCTGCTCATCCTTGGGTGGGTTACATTGACAGAGTGGGGTCAGCTTGCTCTTTCCTGGATGTGTTACATTGACAGAGTGTGGTCAGTCTGCTCTTCCCTGGGTGGGTTACATTGACAGAGTGGGATCAGGCTGCTCTTCCCTGGATGTGTTACATTGACACAGTGGGATCAGTCTACTCTTCTCTGGATGTGTTACATTGACAGAGTGGGATCAGTCTACTCTTCCCTCGGTGTGTTACATTGACAGAGTGGGTTCAGTCTGCTCTTCCCTGGGTGTGTTACATTGACAGAGTGGGGTCAGTCTGCTCTTCCCTGGGTGGGTTACATTGACAGAGTGGGGTCAGTCTGCTCTTCCCTGGGTGGGTTACATTGACAGAGTGAGGTCAGTCTGCTCTTCCCTGGGTGTGTTACATTGACAGTATGGTGTCAGTCTGCTCTTCCATCGGTGTGTTACATTGACAGAGTAAGGTCAGTCTGCGCTTCCCAGGGTGTGTTACATTGACAGAGTGGGGTCAGTCTGCTCTTCTCTGGGGGTGTTACATTGACAGAGTGGGGTCAGACTGCGCTTCCCTCGGTGTGTTACATTGACAGAGTGACGTCAGTCTGCTCTTCCCAGGGTATGTTACATTGACAGAGTGAGGTCAGTCTGCTCTTCCCTGGGTGAGTTACATTGACAGTGTGGTGTCAGTCTGCTCTTCCCTGGGTGTGTTACATTGACAGAGTGGGGTCAGTCTGCTCTTCCCTGGGCGTGTTACATTGACAGAGTGGGGTCAGTCTGCTCTTCCCTGTGTGTGTTACATTGACAGAGTGGGGTCAGTCTGGTCTTCCCTGGGTGTGTTACATTGACAGAGTGGGGTCAGTCTGTTCTTCACTGGGTGTGTTACATTGACAGAGTGGGGTCAGTCTGCTCTTCCCTGGGTGTGTTACCTTGACAGATTGGGGTGAGTCTGCTCTTCCCTGGGTGTGTTACATTGACAGAGTGGGGTCAGTCTGCTCTTCCCTGGGTGTGTTACATTGACAGAGTGGGGTCAGCTGCTCTTTCTGGGAGTGTAACATTGAAAGACTGGGGTCATCCTGTTCTTCCCTAGGACTGTTACATTGACAGAGCGGGGTCAGTCTGCTCTTCCCTGGGTGGGTTACATTGACAGAGTGGGGTCAATCTGCTCATCCTTGGGTGGGTTACATTGACAGAGTGGGGTCAGTATGCTCTTTCCTGGAAGTGTTACATTGACAGAGTGTGGTCAGTCTGCTCTTCCCTGGGTGGGTTACATTGACAGAGTGGGATCAGGCTGCTCTTCCCTGGATGTGTTACATTGACACAGTGGGATCAGTCTACTCTTCTCTGGATGTGTTACATTGACAGAGTGGGATCAGTCTACTCTTCCCTCGGTGTGTTACATTGACAGAGTGGGTTCAGTCTGCTCTTCCCTGGGTGTGTTACATTGACAGAGTGGGGTCAGTCTGCTCTTCCCTGGGTGTGTTACATTGACAGAGTGAGGTCAGTCTGCTCTTCCCTGGGTGTGTTACATTGACAGAGTGGGGTCAGTCTGCTCTTCCCTGGCTGTGTTACATTGACAGAGTGGGTTCATTCTGCTCTTCCCTGGCTGTGTTACAGTGACAGAGTGGGGTCAGTCTGCTCTTCCCTGGGTGGGTTACATTGACAGAGTGGGGTCAGTCTGCTCTTCCCTGGGTGTGTTACATTGACAGAGTGAGGTCAGTCTGCTCTTCCCTTCGTGTGTTACATTGACATCATGGTGTCAGTCTGCTCTTCCATCGGTGTGTTACATTGACAGTGTGTGGTCAGTCTGCGCTTCACAGGGTGTGTTACATTGACAGAGTGGGGTCAGTCTGCTCTTCCCTGGGGGTGTTACATTGACAGAGTGAGGTCAGACTGCACTTCCCTCGGTGTGTTACATTGACAGAGTGACGTCAGTCTGCTCTTCCCTGGGTATGTTACATTGACAGAGTGAGGTCAGTCTGCTCTTCCCTGGGTGAGTTACATTGACAGTGTGGTGTCAGTCTGCTCTTCCCTGGGTGTGTTACATTGACAGAGTGGGGTCAGTCTGCTCTTCCCTGGGTGTGTTACATTGACAGAGTGGGGTCAGTCTGCTCTTCCCTGGGTGTGTTACATTGACAGAGTGGGGTCAGTCTGGTCTTCCCTGGGTGTGTTACATTGACAGAGTGTGGTCAGTTTGCTCTTCCCTGGGTGTGTTACATTGACAGAGTGGGGTCAGTCTGCGCTTCCCTCGGTCTGTTACATTGACAGAGTGGGGTCAGTCTGTTCTTCACTGGGTGTGTTACATTGACAGAGTGGGGTCAGTCTGCTCTTCCCTGGATGTGTTACATTGACAGAGTGGGGTCAGTCTGCTCTTCACTGGTTATGTTTCATTGACAGAGTGGGGTCAGTCTGGTCTTCCCTGGGTGTGTTACATTGACAGAGTGGGGTCAGTCTGCTCTTCCCTGGGTGTGTTACATTGACAGAGTGGGGTCAGTCTGCTCTTCCCTGGGTGAATTACATTGACAGAGTGGGGTCAGTGTGCGCTTCCCTGGGTGTGTTACATTGACAGAGTGGGGTCAGTCCTCTCTTCCCTGGGTGTGTTACATTGACAGAGTGAGGTCAGTCTGCTGTTCCCTGGGTGTGTTACATTGACAGATTGGGTTCAGTCTGAGCTTCCCTCGGTGTGTTACATTGACAGAGTGGGGTCAGTCTGCTCTTCCCTGGGAGTGTTACATTGACAGAGTGGGGTCAGTCTGCACTACCCTGGGTGTGTTAAATTGACAGAGTGGGGTCGGTCTGCTATTCAATGTGTGTGTTACATTGTCAGAGTGGTGTCAGTCTGCTCTTCCCTGAGTGTGTTACATTGACAGAGTGGGGTCAGTCTGCTCTTCCCTGGGTGTGTTACATTGACAGAGTGAGGTCAGTCTGCTCTTCCCTGGGTGTGTTACATTGACAGAGTGAGGTCAGTCTGCTCTTCCCTGGGTGTGTTACATTGACAGAGTGAGGTCAGTCAGCTCTTCCCTGGGTGTGTTACATTGACAGAGTGGGGTCAGTCTGCTCTTCCCTGGGTGATTTACATTGACAGAGTGGGGTCAGTCTGCTCTTCCCTGGGTGTGTTACATTGACAGAGTGGGGTCTGTAAGCTCTTCCCTGGGTGTGTTACATTGACAGAGTGAGGTCAGTCTGCTCTTCCCTGGGTGTGTTACATTGACCGAGTGAGGTCAGTCTGCTCTTCCCTGGGTGTGTTACATTGACAGTATGGGGTCAGTCTGCTCTTCCCTCGGTGTGTTACATTGACAGAGTGAGGTCAGACTGCTCTTCCCTTTTTGTGTGACATTGACAGAGTTGGGTCAGGCTGCTCTTCCCTGGGTGTGTTACATTGACACAGTGGGATCAGTCTACTCTTCTCTGGATGTGTTACATTGACAGAGTGGGATCAGTCTACTCTTCCCTGGATGTGTTACATTGACAGAGTGGGGTCAGTCTGCTCTTGCCTGGGGTGTTACATTGACAGAGTGGGTTCAGTCTGCTCTTCCCTGCGTGTGTTACATTGACAGAGTGGGGTCAGTCTGCTCTTCCCTGGGTGTGTTACATTGACAGAGTGAGGTCAGTCTGCTCTTCCCTGGGTGTGTTACATTGACAGAGTGGGGTCAGTCTGCTCTTCCCTGGGTGTTTTACATTGACAGAGTGGGGTCAGTCTGCTCTTCCCTGGGTGTGTTACATTGACAGAGTGGGGTCAGTATGCTCTTCCCTGGGTGTGTTACATTGACAGAGTGAGGTCAGTCTGCTCTTCCCTGGGTGTGTTACATTGACAGTATGGTGTCAGTCTGCTCTTCCATTGGTGTGTTACATTGACAATTTGAGGTCAGTCTGCGCTTCCCAGGGTGTGTTACATTGACAGAGTGTGGTCAGTCTGCTCTTCCCTGGGTGTGTTACCTTGACAGATTGGGGTGAGTCTGCTCTTCCCTGGGTGTGTTACATTGACAGAGTGGGGTCAGTCTGCTCTTCCCTGGTGTGTTACATTGACAGAGTGGGGTCAGCTGCTCTTTCTGGGAGTGTAACATTGAAAGACTGGGGTCATCCTGTTCTTCCCGAGGACTGTTACATTGACAGAGCGGGGTCAGTCTGCTCTTCCCTGGGTGGGTTACATTGACAGAGTGGGGTCAATCTGCTCATCCTTGGGTGGGTTACATTGACAGAGTGGGGTCAGTCTGCTCTTTCCTGGATGTGTTACATTGACAGAGTGTGGTCAGTCTGCTCTTCCCTGGGTGGGTTACATTGACAGAGTGGGATCAGGCTGCTCTTCCCTGGATGTGTTACATTGACACAGTGGGATCAGTCTACTCTTCTCTGGATGTGTTACATTGACAGAGTGGGATCAGTCTACTCTTCCCTCGGTGTGTTACATTGACAGAGTGGGTTCAGTCTGCTCTTCCCTGGGTGTGTTACATTGACAGAGTGGGGTCAGTCTGCTCTTCCCTGGGTGAGTTACATTGACAGAGTGGGGTCAGTGTGCGCTTCCCTGGGTGTGTTACATTGACAGAGTGGGGTCAGTCCTCTCTTCCCTGGGTGTGTTACATTGACAGAGTGAGGTCAGTCTGCTGTTCCCTGGGTGTGTTACATTGACAGATTGGGTTCAGTCTGAGCTTCCCTCGGTGTGTTACATTGACAGAGTGGGGTCAGTCTGCTCTTCCCTGGGAGTGTTACATTGACAGAGTGGGGTCAGTCTGCACTACCCTGGGTGTGTTACATTGACAGAGTGGGGTCGGTCTGCTATTCAATGTGTGTGTTACATTGTCAGAGTGGTGTCAGTCTGCTCTTCCCTGAGTGTGTTGCATTGACAGAGTGGGGTCAGTCTGCTCTTCCCTGGGTGTGTTACATTGACAGAGTGAGGTCAGTCTGCTCTTCCCTGGGTGTGTTACATTGACAGAGTGAGGTCAGTCTGCTCTTCCCTGGGTGTGTTACATTGACAGTATGGGGTCAGTCTGCTCTTCCCTCGGTGTGTTACATTGACAGAGTGAGGTCAGACTGCTCTTCCCTTTTTGTGTGACATTGACAGAGTTGGGTCAGTCTGCTCTTCCCTGGGTGTGTTACGTTGACAGAGTGGGGACAGTCTGCTCTTCCCTGGGTGTGTTACACTGACAGAGTGGGGTCAGTCTGCTCTTCCCTGGGTGTGTTACCTTGACAGATTGGGGTGAGTCTGCTCTTCCCTGGGTGTGTTACATTGACAGAGTGGGTTCAGTCTGCTCTTCCCTGCGTGTGTTACATTGACAGAGTGGGGTCAATCTACTCATCCTTGGGTGGATTACATTGACAGAGTGGGGTCAGTCTGCTCTTTCCTGGATGTGTTACATTGACAGAGTGTGGTCAGTCTGCTCTTCCCTGGGTGGGTTACATTGACAGAGTGGGATCAGGCTGCTCTTCCCTGGATGTGTTACATTGACACAGTGGGATCAGTCTACTCTTCTCTGGATGTGTTACATTGACAGAGTGGGATCAGTCTACTCTTCCCTGGATGTGTTACATTGACAGAGTGGGGTCAGTCTGCTCTTGCCTGGGGTGTTACATTGACAGAGTGGGTTCAGTCTGCTCTTCCCTGCGTGTGTTACATTGACAGAGTGGGGTCAGTCTGCTCTTCCCTGGGTGTGTTACATTGACAGAGTGGGGTCAGTCTGCTCTTCCCTGTGTGTGTTACATTGACAGAGTGGGGTCAGTCTGCTCTTCCCTGGGTGTTTTACATTGACAGAGTGGGGTCAGTCTGCTCTTCCCTGGGTGTGTTACATTGACAGAGTGGGGTCAGTATGCTCTTCCCTGGGTGTGTTACATTGACAGAGTGAGGTCAGTCTGCTCTCCCCTGGGTGTGTTACATTGACAGTATGGTGTCAGTCTGCTCTTCCATTGGTGTGTTACATTGACAATTTGAGGTCAGTCTGCGCTTCCCAGGGTGTGTTACATTGACAGAGTGTGGTCAGTCTGCTCTTCCCTGGGTGTGTTACCTTGACAGATTGGGGTGAGTCTGCTCTTCCCTGGGTGTGTTACATTGACAGAGTGGGGTCAGTCTGCTCTTCCCTGGGTGTGTTACATTGACAGAGTGGGGTCAGCTGCTCTTTCTGGGAGTGTAACATTGAAAGACTGGGGTCATCCTGTTCTTCCCGAGGACTGTTACATTGACAGAGCGGGGTCAGTCTGCTCTTCCCTGGGTGGGTTACATTGACAGAGTGGGGTCAATCTGCTCATCCTTGGGTGGGTTACATTGACAGAGTGGGGTCAGTCTGCTCTTTCCTGGATGTGTTACATTGACAGAGTGTGGTCAGTCTGCTCTTCCCTGGGTGGGTTACATTGACAGAGTGGGATCAGGCTGCTCTTCCCTGGATGTGTTACATTGACACAGTGGGATCAGTCTACTCTTCTCTGGATGTGTTACATTGACAGAGTGGGATCAGTCTACTCTTCCCTGGGTGTGTTACATTGACAGAGTGGGTTCAGTCTGCTCTTCCCTGGGTGTGTTACATTGACAGAGTGGGGTCAGTCTGCTCTTCCCTGGGTGGGTTACATTGACAGAGTGGGGTCAGTCTGCTCTTCCCTGGGTGGGTTACATTGACAGAGTGAGGTCAGTCTGCTCTTCCCTGGGTGTGTTACATTGACAGTATGGTGTCAGTCTGCTCTTCCATCGGTGTGTTACATTGACAGAGTAAGGTCAGTCTGCGCTTCCCAGGGTGTGTTACATTGACAGAGTGGGGTCAGTCTGCTCTTCCCTGGGGGCGTTACATTGACAGAGTGGGGTCAGACTGCGCTTCCCTCGGTGTGTTACATTGACAGAGTGACGTCAGTCTGCTCTTCCCTGGGTATGTTACATTGACAGAGTGAGGTCAGTCTTCTCTTCCCTGGGTGAGTTACATTGACAGTGTGGTGTCAGTCTGCTCTTCCCTGGGTGTGTTACATTGACAGAGTGGGGTCAGTCTGCTCTTCCCTGGGTGTGTTACATTGACAGAGTGGGGTCAGTCTGCTCTTCCCTGGGTGTGTTACATTGACAGAGTGGGGTCAGTCTGGTCTTCCCTCGGTGTGTTACATTGACAGAGTGGGGTCAGTCTGTTCTTCACTGGGTGTGTTACATTGACAGAGTGTGGTCAGTCTGCTCTTCCCTGGGTGTGTTACCTTGACAGATTGGGGTGAGTCTGCTCTTCCCTGGGTGAGTTACATTGACAGAGTGGGGTCAGTCTGCTCTTCCCTGGATGTGTTACATTGACAGAGTGGGGTCAGCTGCTCTTTCTGGGAGTGTAACATTGAAAGACTGGGGTCATCCTGTTCTTCCCTAGGACTGTTACATTGACAGAGCGGGGTCAGTCTGCTCTTCCCTGGGTGGGTTACATTGACAGAGTGGGGTCAATCTGCTCATCCTTGGGTGGGTTACATTGACAGAGTGGGGTCAGTCTGCTCTTTCCTGGATGTGTTACATTGACAGAGTGTGGTCAGTCTGCTCTTCCCTGGGTGGGTTACATTGACAGAGTGGGATCAGGCTGCTCTTCCCTGGATGTGTTACATTGACACAGTGGGATCAGTCTACTCTTCTCTGGATGTGTTACATTGACAGAGTGGGATCAGTCTACTCTTCTTTCGGTGTATTACATTGACAGAGTGGGTTCAGTCTGCTCTTCCCTGGGTGTGTTACATTGACAGAGTGGGGTCAGTCTGCTCTTCCCTGGGTATGTTACATTGACAGAGTGAGGTCAGTCTGCTCTTCCCTGGGTGTGTTACATTGACAGAGTGGGGTCAGTCTGCTCTTCCCTGGGTGTTTTACATTGACAGAGTGGGGTCAGTCTGCTCTTCCCTGGGTGTGTTACATTGACAGAGTGGGTTCAGTCTGCTCTTCCCTGGGTGTATTACATTGACAGAGTGGGGTCAGTATGCTCTTCCCTGGGTTTCTTACATTGACAGAGTGGGTTCATTCTGCTCTTCCCTGGCTGTGTTACAGTGACAGAGTGGGGTCAGTCTGCTCTTCCCTGGGTGGGTAAAATTGACAGAGTGGGGTCAGTCTGGTCTTCCCTGGGTGTGTTACATTGACAGAGTGGGGTCAGTCTGTTCTTCACTGGTTGTGTTACATTGACAGAGTGGGATCAGTCTACTCTTCTTTCGGTGTATTACATTGACAGAGTGGGTTCAGTCTGCTCTTCCCTGGGTGTGTTACATTGACAGAGTGGGGTCAGTCTGCTCTTCCCTGGGTGTTTTACATTGACAGAGTGGGGTCAGTCTGCTCTTCCCTGGGTGTGTTACATTGACAGAGTGGGTTCAGTCTGCTCTTCCCTGGGTGTATTACATTGACAGAGTGGGGTCAGTATGCTCTTCCCTGGGTTTCTTACATTGACAGAGTGGGTTCATTCTGCTCTTCCCTGGCTGTGTTACAGTGACAGAGTGGGGTCAGTCTGCTCTTCCCTGGGTGGGTAAAATTGACAGAGTGGGATCAGGCTGCTCTTCCCTGGATGTGTTACATTGACACAGTGGGATCAGTCTACTCTTCTCTGGATGTGTTACATTGACAGAGTGGGATCAGTCTACTCTTCTTTCGGTGTATTACATTGACAGAGTGGGTTCAGTCTGCTCTTCCCTGGGTGTGTTACATTGACAGAGTGGGGTCAGTCTGCTCTTCCCTGGGTATGTTACATTGACAGAGTGGGGTCAGTCTGCTCTTCCCTGGGGGTGTTACATTGACAGAGTGAGGTCAGACTGCACTTCCCTCGGTGTGTTACATTGACAGAGTGACGTCAGTCTGCTCTTCCCTGGGTATGTTACATTGACAGAGTGAGGTCAGTCTGCTCTTCCCTGGGTGAGTTACATTGACAGTGTGGTGTCAGTCTGCTCTTCCCTGGGTGTGTTACATTGACAGAGTGGGGTCAGTCTGCTCTTCCCTGGGTGTGTTACATTGACAGAGTGGGGTCAGTCTGCTCTTCCCTGGGTGTGTTACATTGACAGAGTGGGGTCAGTCTGGTCTTCCCTGGGTGTGTTACATTGACAGAGTGGGGTCAGTCTGTTCTTCACTGGTTGTGTTACATTGACAGAGTGGGGTCAGTCTGCTCTTCCCTGGATGTGTTACATTGACAGAGTGGGGTCAGTCTGCGCTTCCCTCGGTGTGTTACATTGACAGAGTGGGGTCAGTCTGTTCTTCACTGGGTGTGTTACATTGACAGAGTGGGGTCAGTCTGCTCTTCACTGGTTATGTTTCATTGACAGAGTTGGGTCAGTTTGCTCTTCCCTGGATGTGTTACATTGACAGAGTGGGGTCAGTCTGCTCTTCCCTGGGTGTGTTACATTGACAGAGTGGGGTCAGTCTGCTCTTCCCTGGGTGTGTTACATTGACAGAGTGGGGTCAGTCTGGTCTTCCCTGGGTGTGTTACATTGACAGAGTGGGGTCAGTCTGCTCTTCCCTGGGTGTGTTACATTGACAGAGTGGGGTCAGTCTGCTCTTCCCTGGGTGAGTTACATTGAAAGAGTGGGGTCAGTGTGCGCTTCCCTGGGTGTGTTACATTGACAGAGTGGGGTCAGTCCTCTCTTCCCTGGGTGTGTTACATTGGCAGAGTGAGGTCAGTCTGCTGTTCCCTGGGTGTGTTACATTGACAGATTGGGTTCAGTCTGAACTTCCCTCGGTGTGTTACATTGACAGAGTGGGGTCAGTCTGCTCTTCCCTGGGAGTGTTACATTGACAGAGTGGGGTCAGTCTGCACTACCCTGGGTGTGTTAAATTGACAGAGTGGGGTCGGTCTGCTATTCAATGTGTGTGATACATTGTCAGAGTGGGGTCAGTCTGCTCTTCCCTGAGTGTGTTACATTGACAGAGTGGGGTCAGTCTGCTCTTCCCTGGGTGTGTTACATTGACAGAGTGAGGTCAGTCTGCTCTTCCCTGGGTGTGTTACATTGACAGAGTGAGGTCAGTCTGCTCTTTCCTGGGTGTGATACATTGACAGAGTGAGGTCAGTCTGCTCTTCCCTGGGTGTGTTACATTGACAGAGTGGGGTCAGTCTGCTCTTCCCTGGGTGATTTACATTGACAGAGTGGGGTCAGTCTGCTCTTCCCTGGGTGTGTTACATGGACAGAGTGGGGTCTGTATGCTCTTCCCTGGGTGTGTTACATTGACAGAGTGAGGTCAGTCTGCTCTTCCCTGGGTGTGTTACATTGACAGAGTGTGGTCAGTCAGCTCTTCCCTGGGTATGTTACATTGACAGTATGGGGTCAGTCTGCTCTTCCCTCGGTGTGTAACATTGACAGAGTGAGGTCAGACTGCTCTTCCCTTTTTGTGTTACATTGACAGAGTGGGGTCAGTCTGCTCTTCCCTGGGGGTGTTACATTGACAGAGTGAGGTCAGACTGCACTTCCCTCGGTGTGTTACATTGACAGAGTGACGTCAGTCTGCTCTTCCCTGGGTATGTTACATTGACAGAGTGAGGTCAGTCTGCTCTTCCCTGGGTGAGTTACATTGACAGTGTGGTGTCAGTCTGCTCTTCCCTGGGTGTGTTACATTGACAGAGTGGGGTCAGTCTGCTCTTCCCTGGGTGTGTTACATTGACAGAGTGGGGTCAGTCTGCTCTTCCCTGGGTGTGTTACATTGACAGAGTGGGGTCAGTCTGGTCTTCCCTGGGTGTGTTACATTGACAGAGTGGGGTCAGTCTGTTCTTCACTGGGTGTGTTACATTGACAGAGTGTGGTCAGTCGGCTCTTCCCTGGGTGTTTTACATTGACAGAGTGGGGTCAGTCTGCTCTTCCCTGGGTGTGTTACATTGACAGAGTGGGGTCAGTCTGCTCTTCCCTGGGTGTATTACATTGACAGAGTGGGGTCAGTATGCTCTTCCCTGGGTTTCTTACATTGACAGAGTGGGTTCATTCTGCTCTTCCCTGGCTGTGTTACAGTGACAGAGTGGGGTCAGTCTGCTCTTCCCTGGGTGGGTTACATTGACAGAGTGGGGTCAGTCTGCTCTTCCCTGGGTGTGTTACATTGACAGAGTGAGGTCAGTCTGCTCTTCCCTGGGTGTGTTACATTGACATCATGGTGTCAGTCTGATCTTCCATCGGTGTGTTACATTGACAGTGTGAGGTCAGTCTGCGCTTCCCAGGGTGTGTTAGATTGACAGAGTGGGGTCAGTCTGCTCTTCCCTGGGGGTGTTACATTGACAGAGTGAGGTCAGACTGCACTTCCCTCGGTGTGTTACATTGACAGAGTGACGTCAGTCTGCTCTTCCCAGGGTATGTTACATTGACAGAGTGAGGTCAGTCTGCTCTTCCCTGGGTGAGTTACTTTGACAGTGTGGTGTCAGTCTGCTCTTCCCTGGGTGTGTTACATTGACAGAGTGGGGTCAGTCTGCTCTTCCCTGGGTGTGTTACATTGACAGAGTGGGGTCAGTCTGCTCTTCCCTGGGTGTGTTACATTGACAGAGTGGGGTCAGTCTGGTCTTCCCTGGGTGTGTTACATTGACAGAGTGGGGTCAGTCTGTTCTTCACTGGGTGTGTTACATTGACAGAGTGTGGTCAGTCTGCTCTTCCCTGGATGTGTTACATTGACAGAGTGGGGTCAGTCTGCGCTTCCCTCGGTGTGTTACATTGACAGAGTGGGGTCAGTCTGTTCTTCACTGGGTGTGTTACATTGACAGAGTGGGGTCAGTCTGCTCTTCACTGGTTATGTTTCATTGACCGAGTTGGGTCAGTTTGCTCTTCCCTGGATGTGTTACATTGACAGAGTGGGGTCAGTCTGCTCTTCCCTGGGTGTGTTACATTGACAGAGTGGGGTCAGTCTGCTCTTCCCTCGGTGTGTTACATTGACAGAGTGGGGTCAGTCTGCTCTTCCCTGGGAGTGTTACATTGACAGAGTGGGGTCAGTCTGCACTACCCTGGGTGTGTTAAATTGACAGAGTGGGGTCGGTCTGCTATTCAATGTGTGTGATACATTGTCAGAGTGGGGTCAGTCTGCTCTTCCCTGAGTGTGTTACATTGACAGAGTGGGGTCAGTCTGCTCTTCCCTGGGTGTGTTACATTGACAGAGTGAGGTCAGTCTGCTCTTCCCTGGGTGTGTTACATTGACAGAGTGAGGTCAGTCTGCTCTTCCCTGGGTGTGTTACATTGACAGAGTGAGGTCAGTCTGCTCTTCCCTGGGTGTGTTACATTGACAGAGTGGGGTCAGTCTGCTCTTCCCTGGGTGATTTACATTGACAGAGTGGGGTCAGTCTGCTCTTCCCTGGGTGTGTTACATGGACAGAGTGGGGTCTGTATGCTCTTCCCTGGGTGTGTTACATTGACAGAGTGAGGTCAGTCTGCTCTTCCCTGGGTGTGTTACATTGACAGAGTGAGGTCAGTCAGCTCTTCCCTGGGTATGTTACATTGACAGTATGGGGTCAGTCTGCTCTTCCCTCGGTGTGTAACATTGACAGAGTGAGGTCAGACTGCTCTTCCCTTTTTGTGTTACATTGACAGAGTGGGGTCAGTCTGCTCTTCCCTGGGGGTGTTACATTGACAGAGTGAGGTCAGACTGCACTTCCCTCGATGTGTTACATTGACAGAGTGACGTCAGTCTGCTCTTCCCTGGGTATGTTACATTGACAGAGTGAGGTCAGTCTGCTCTTCCCTGGGTGAGTTACATTGACAGTGTGGTGTCAGTCTGCTCTTCCCTGGGTGTGTTACATTGACAGAGTGGGGTCAGTCTGCTCTTCCCTGGGTGTGTTACATTGACAGAGTGGGGTCAGTCTGCTCTTCCCTGGGTGTGTTACATTGACAGAGTGGGGTCAGTCTGGTCTTCCCTGGGTGTGTTACATTGACAGAGTGGGGTCAGTCTGTTCTTCACTGGGTGTGTTACATTGACAGAGTGGGGTCAGTCTGCTTTTCCCTGGGTGTTTTACATTGACAGAGTGGGGTCAGTCTGCTCTTCCCTGGGTGTGTTACATTGACAGAGTGGGGTCAGTCTGCTCTTCCCTGGGTGTATTACATTGACAGAGTGGGGTCAGTATGCTCTTCCCTGGGTTTCTTACATTGACAGAGTGGGTTCATTCTGCTCTTCCCTGGCTGTGTTACAGTGACAGAGTGGGGTCAGTCTGCTCTTCCCTGGGTGGGTTACATTGACAGAGTGGGGTCAGTCTGCTCTTCCCTGGGTGTGTTACATTGACAGAGTGAGGTCAGTCTGCTCTTCCCTGGGTGTGTTACATTGACATCATGGTGTCAGTCTGCTCTTCCATCGGTGTGTTACATTGACAGTGTGAGGTCAGTCTGCGCTTCCCAGGGTGTGTTACATTGACAGAGAGGGGTCAGTCTGCTCTTCCCTGGGGGTGTTACATTGACAGAGTGAGGTCAGACTGCACTTCCCTCGGTGTGTTACATTGACAGAGTGACGTCAGTCTGCTCTTCCCAGGGTATGTTACATTGACAGAGTGAGGTCAGTCTGCTCTTCCCTGGGTGAGTTACTTTGACAGTGTGGTGTCAGTCTGCTCTTCCCTGGGTGTGTTACATTGACAGAGTGGGGTCAGTCTGCTCTTCCCTGGGTGTGTTACATTGACAGAGTGGGGTCAGTCTGCTCTTCCTTGGGTGTGTTACATTGACAGAGTGGGGTCAGTCTGGTCTTCCCTGGGTGTGTTACATTGACAGAGTGGGGTCAGTCTGTTCTTCACTGGGTGTGTTACATTGACAGAGTGTGGTCAGTCTGCTCTTCCCTGGATGTGTTACATTGACAGAGTGGGGTCAGTCTGCGCTTCCCTCGGTGTGTTACATTGACAGAGTGGGGTCAGTCTGTTCTTCACTGGGTGTGTTACATTGACAGAGTGGGGTCAGTCTGCTCTTCACTGGTTATGTTTCATTGACAGAGTTGGGTCAGTTTGCTGTTCCCTGGATGTGTTACATTGACAGAGTGGGGTCAGTCTGCTCTTCCCTGGGTGTGTTACATTGACAGAGTGGGGTCAGTCTGCTCTTCCCTGGGTGTGTTACATTGACAGAGTGGGGTCAGTCTGGTCTTCCCTGGGTGTGTTACATTGACAGAGTGGGGTCAGTCTGCTCTTCCCTGGGTGTGTTACATTGACAGAGTGGGGTCAGTCTGCTCTTCCCTGGGTGAGTTACATTGAAAGAGTGGGGTCAGTGTGCGCTTCCCTGGGTGTGTTACATTGACAGAGTGGGGTCAGTCCTCTCTTCCCTGGGTGTGTTACATTGACAGAGTGAGGTCAGTCTGCTGTTCCCTGGGTGTGTTACATTGACAGATTGGGTTCAGTCTGAGCTTCCCTCGGTGTGTTACATTGACAGAGTGGGGTCAGTCTGCTCTTCCCTGGGAGTGTTACATTGACAGAGTGGGGTCAGTCTGCACTACCCTGGGTGTGTTAAATTGACAGAGTGGGGTCGGTCTGCTATTCAATATGTGTGATACATTGTCAGAGTGGGGTCAGTCTGCTCTTCCCTGAGTGTGTTACATTGACAGAGTGGGGTCAGTCTGCTCTTCCCTGGGTGTGTTACATTGACAGAGTGAGGTCAGTCTGCTCTTCCCTGGGTGTGTTACATTGACAGAGTGAGGTCAGTCTGCTCTTCCCTGGGTGTGTTACATTGACAGAGTGGGGTCAGTCTGCTCTTCCCTGGGTGATTTACATTGACAGAGTGGGGTCAGTCTGCTCTTTCCTGGATGTGTTAAATTGACAGAGTGTGGTCAGTCTGCTCTTCCCTGGGTATGTTACATTGACAGTATGGGGTCAGTCTGCTCTTCACTCGGTGTGTAACATTGACAGAGTGAGTTCAGACTGCTATTCCCTTTTTGTGTTACATTGACAGAGTGACGTCAGTCTGCTCTTCCCAGGGTATGTTACATTGACAGAGTGAGGTCAGTCTGCTCTTCCCTGGGTGAGTTACTTTGACAGTGTGGTGTCAGTCTGCTCTTCCCTGGGTGTGTTACATTGACAGAGTGGGGTCAGTCTGCTCTTCCCTGGGTGTGTTACATTGACAGAGTGGGGTCAGTCTGCTCTTCCCTGGGTGTGTTACATTGACAGAGTAGGGTCAGTCTGGTCTTCCCTGGGTGTGTTACATTGACAGAGTGGGGTCAGTCTGTTCTTCACTGGGTGTGTTACATTGACAGAGTGTGGTCAGTCTGCTCTTCCCTGGATGTGTTACATTGACAGAGTGGGGTCAGTCTGCGCTTCCCTCGGTGTGTTACATTGACAGAGTGGGGTCAGTCTGTTCTTCACTGGGTGTGTTACATTGACAGAGTGGTGTCAGTCTGCTCTTCACTGGTTATGTTTCATTGACAGAGTTGGGTCAGTTTGCTCTTCCCTGGATGTGTTACATTGACAGAGTGGGGTCAGTCTGCTCTTCCCTGGGTGTGTTACATTGACAGAGTGGGGTCAGTCTGCTCTTCCCTGGGAGTGTTACATTGACAGAGTGGGGTCAGTCTAGTCTTCCCTGGGTGTGTTACATTGACAGAGTGGGGTCAGTCTGCTCTTCCCTGGGTGTGTTACATTGACAGAGTGGGGTCAGTCTGCTCTTCCCTGGGTGAGTTACATTGAAAGAGTGGGGTCAGTGTGCGCTTCCCTGGGTGTGTTACATTGACAGAGTGGGGTCAGTCCTCTCTTCCCTGGGTGTGTTACATTGACAGAGTGAGGTCAGTCTGCTGTTCCCTGGGTGTGTTACATTGACAGATTGGGTTCAGTCTGAGCTTCCCTCGGTGTGTTACATTGACAGAGTGGGGTCAGTCTGCTCTTCCCTGGGAGTGTTACATTGACAGAGTGGGGTCAGTCTGCACTACCCTGGGTGTGTTAAATTGACAGAGTGGGGTCGGTCTGCTATTCAATGTGTGTGATACATTGTCAGAGTGGGGTCAGTCTGCTCTTCCCTGAGTGTGTTACATTGACAGAGTGGGGTCAGTCTGCTCTTCCCTGGGTGTGTTACATTGACAGAGTGAGGTCAGTCTGATCTTCCCTGGGTGTGTTACATTGACAGAGTGAGGTCAGTCTGCTCTTCCCTGGGTGTGTTACATTGACAGAGTGGGGTCAGTCTGCTCTTCCCTGGGTGTGTTACATGGACAGAGTGGGGTCTGTATGCTCTTCCCTGGGTGTGTTACATTGACAGAGTGAGGTCAGTCTGCTCTTCCCTGGGTGTGTTACATTGACAGAGTGAGGTCAGTCTGCTCTTCCCTGGGTATGTTACATTGACAGTATGGGGTCAGTCTGCTCTTCCCTCGGTGTGTAACATTGACAGAGTGAGGTCAGACTGCTCTTCCCTTTTTGTGTGACATTGACAGAGTGGGGTCAGTCTGCTCTTCCATTGGTGTGTTACATTGACAGAGTGGGGACAGTCTGCTCTTCCCTGGGTGTGTTACACTGACAGAGTGGGGTCAGTCTGCTCTTCCCTGGGTGTGTTACCTTGACAGATTGGGGTGAGTCTGCTCTTCCCTGGGTGTGTTACATTGACAGAGTGGGGTCAGTCTGCTCTTCCCTGGGTGTGTTACATTGACAGAGTGGGGTCAGCTGCTCTTTCTGGGAGTGTAACATTGAAAGACTGTGGTCATCCTGTTCTTCCCTAGGACTGTTACATTGACATAGCGGGGTCAGTCTGCTCTTCCCTGGGTCGGTTACATTGACAGAGTGGGGTCAATCTGCTCATCCTTGGGTGGGTTACATTGACAGAGTGGGGTCAGTCTGCTCTTTCCTGGATGTGTTACATTGACAGAGTGTGCTCAGTCTGCTCTTCCCTGGGTGGGTTACATTGACAGAGTGGGATCAGGCTGCTCTTCCCTGGATGTGTTACATTGACACAGTGGGATCAGTCTGCTGTTCCCTGGGTGTGTTACATTGACAGATTGGGTTCAGTCTGAGCTTCCCTCGGTGTGTTACATTGACAGAGTGGGGTCAGTCTGCTCTTCCCTGGGAGTGTTACATTGACAGAGTGGGGTCAGTCTGCACTACCCTGGGTGTGTTAAATTGACAGAATGGGGTCGGTCTGCTATTCAATGTGTGTGATACATTGTCAGAGTGGGGTCAGTCTGCTCTTCCCTGAGTGTGTTACATTGACAGAGTGGGGTCAGTCTGCTCTTCCCTGGGTGTGTTACATTGACAGAGTGAGGTCAGTCTGCTCTTCCCTGGGTGTGTTACATTGACAGAGTGAGGTCAGTCTGCTCTTCCCTGGGTGTGTTACATTGACAGAGTGGGGTCAGTCTGCTCTTCCCTGGGTGTGTTACATGGACAGAGTGGGGTCTGTATGCTCTTCCCTGGGTGTGTTACATTGACAGAGTGAGGTCAGTCTGCTCTTCCCTGGGTGTGTTACATTGACAGAGTGAGGTCAGTCTGCTCTTCCCTGGGTATGTTACATTGACAGTATGGGGTCAGTCAGCTCTTCCCTCGGTGTGTAACATTGACAGAGTGAGGTCAGACTGCTCTTCCCTTTTTGTGTGACATTGACAGAGTGGGGTCAGTCTGCTCTTCCATTGGTGTGTTACATTGACAGAGTGGGGACAGTCTGCTCTTCCCTGGGTGTGTTACACTGACAGAGTGGGGTCAGTCTGCTCTTCCCTGGGTGTGTTAACTTGACAGATTGGGGTGAGTCTGCTCTTCCCTGGGTGTGTTACATTGACAGAGTGGGGTCAGTCTGCTCTTCCCTGGGTGTGTTACATTGACAGAGTGGGGTCAGCTGCTCTTTCTGGGAGTGTAACATTGAAAGACTGGGGTCATCCTGTTCTTCCCTAGGACTGTTACATTGACAGAGCGGGGTCAGTCTGCTCTTCCCTGGGTGGGTTCCATTGACAGAGTGGGGTCAATCTGCTCATCCTTGGGTGGGTTACATTGACAGAGTGGGGTCAGTCTGCTCTTTCCTGGATGTGTTACATTGACAGAGTGTGGTCAGTCTGCTCTTCCCTGGGTGGGTTACATTGACAGAGTGGGATCAGGCTGCTCTTCCCTGGATGTGTTACATTGACACAGTGGGATCAGTCTACTCTTCTCTGGATGTGTTACATTGACAGAGTGGGATCAGTCTACTCTTCCCTGGATGTGTGACATTGACAGAGTGGGGTCAGTCTGCTCTTGCCTGGGGTGTTACATTGACAGAGTGGGTTCAGTCTGCTCTTCCCTGCGTGTGTTACATTGACAGAGTGGGGTCAGTCTGCTCTTCCCTGGGTGTGTTACATTGACAGAGTGAGGTCAGTCTGCTCTTCCCTGGGTGTGTTACATTGACAGAGTGGGGTCAGTCTGCTCTTCCCTGGGTGTTTTACATTAACAGAGTGGGGTCAGTCTGCTCTTCCCTGGGTGTGTTACATTGACAGTATGGAGTCAGTCTGCTCTTCCATTGGTGTGTTACATTGACAATTTGAGGTCAGTCTGCTCTTCCCTGGGTGTGTTACATTGACAGAGTGGGGTCAGTCTGCTCTTCCCTGGGTGTGTTACATTGACAGAGTGAGGTCAGTCTGCTCTTCCCTGGGTGTGTTACATTGACAGAGTGGGGTCAGTCTGCTCTTCCCTGGGTGTTTTACATTGACAGAGTGGGGTCAGTCTGCTCTTCCCTGGGTGTGTTACATTGACAGAGTGGGGTCAGTCTGCTCTTCCCTGGGTGTATTACATTGACAGAGTGGGGTCAGTATGCTCTTCCCTGGGTGTGTTACATTGACAGAGTGGGTTCATTCTGCTCTTCCCTGGCTGTGTTACAGTGACAGAGTGGGGTCAGTCTGCTCTTCCCTGGGTGGGTTACATTGACAGAGTTGGGTCAGTCTGCTCTTCCCTGGGTGTGTTACATTGACAGAGTGAGGTCAGTCTGCTCTTCCCTGGGTGTGTTACATTGACATCATGGTGTCAGTCTGCTCTTCCATCGGTGTGTTACATTGACAGTGTGAGGTCAGTCTGCGCTTCCCAGGGTGTGTTACATTGACAGAGTGGGGTCAGTCTGCTCTTCCCTGGGGTTGTTACATTGACAGAGTGAGGTCAGACTGCACTTCCCTCGGTGTGTTACATTGACAGGGTGACGTCAGTCTGCTCTTCCCTGGGTATGTTACATTGACAGAGTGAGGTCAGTCTGCTCTTCCCTGGGTGAGTTACATTGACAGTGTGGTGTCAGTCTGCTCTTCCCTGGGTGTGTTACATTGACAGAGTGGGGTCAGTCTGCTCTTCCCTGGGTCTGTTACATTGACAGAGTGGGGTCAGTCTGGTCTTCCCTGGGTGTGTTACATTGATAGAGTGGGGTCAGTCTGTTCTTCACTGGGTGTGTTACATTGACAGAGTGTGGTCAGTCTGCTCTTCCCTGGATGTGTTACATTGACAGAGTGGGTTCAGTCTGCGCTTCCTTCGGTGTGTTACATTGACAGAGTGGGGTCAGTCTGTTCTTCACTGGGTGTGTTACATTGACAGAGTGGGGTCAGTCTGCTCTTCCCTGGATGTGTTACATTGACAGAGTGGGGTCAGTCTGCTCTTCACTGGTTATGTTTCATTGACAGAGTTGGGTCAGTTTGCTCTTCCCTGGAAGTGTTACATTGACAGAGTGGGGTCAGTCTGCTCTTCCCTGGGTGTGTTACATTGACAGAGTGGGGTCAGTCTGGTCTTCCCTGGGTGTGTTACGTTGACAGAGTGGGGTCAGTCTGGTCTTCCCTGGGTGTGTTACATTTACAGAGTGGGGTCAGTCCTCTCTTCCCTGGGTGTGTTACATTGACAGAGTGAGGTCAGTCTGCTGTTCCCTGGGTGTGTTACATTGACAGATTGGGTTCAGTCTGAGCTTCCCTCGGTGTGTTACATTGACAGAGTGGGGTCAGTCTGCTCTTCCCTGGGAGTGTTACATTGACAGAGTGGGGTCAGTCTGCACTACCCTGGGTGTGTTACATTGACAGTATGGGGTCAGTCTGCTCTTCCCTGGGTGTGTTACATTGACAGAGTGGGGTCTGTATGCTCTTCCCTGGGTGTGTTACATTGACAGAGTGAGGTCAGTCTGCTCTTCCCTGGGTGTGTTAGATTGACAGAGTGAGGTCAGTCTGCTCTTCCCTGATTGTGTTACATTGACAGAGTGGGGTCAGTCTGCTCTTCCCTGGGTGTGTTACATTGACAGAGTGAGGTCAGTCTGCTCTTCCCTGGGTGTGTTACATTGACAGAGTGAGGTCAGTCTGCTCTTCCTTGGGTGTGTTACATTGACAGTATGGGGTCAGTCTGCTCTTCCCTGGGTGTGTTACATTGACAGAGTGGGGTCTGTATGCTCTTCCCTGGGTGTGTTACATTGACAGAGTGAGGTCAGTCTGCTCTTCCCTGGGTGTGTTAGATTGACAGAGTGAGGTCAGTCTGCTCTTCCCTGGGTGTGTTACATTGACAGAGTGAGGTCAGTCTGCTCTTCCCTGGGTGTGTTACATTGACAGAGTGAGGTCAGTCTGCTCTTCCCTCGGTGTGTTACATTGACAGAGTGAGGTCAGTCTGCTCTTCCCTTTTTGTGTGACATTGACAGAGTTGGGTCAGTCTGCTCTTCCCTGGGTGTGTTACATTGACAGAGTGGGGACAGTCTGCTCTTCCCTGGGAGTGTTACACTGACAGAGTGGGGTCAGTCTGCTCTTCCCTGGGTGTGTTACCTTGACAGATTGGGGTGAGTCTGCTCTTCCCTGGGTGTGTTACATTGACAGAGTGGGGTCAGTCTGCTCTTCCCTGGGTGTGTTACATTGACAGAGTGGGGTCAGCTGCTCTTTCTGGGAGTGTAACATTGAAAGACTGGGGTCATCCTGTTCTTCCCTAGGACTGTTACATTGACATAGCGGGGTCAGTCTGCTCTTCCCTGGGTGAGTTACATTGACAGAGTGGGGTCAATCTGCTCATCCTTGGGTGGGTTACATTGACAGAGTGGGTTCAGTCTGCTCTTTCCTGGATGTTTTACATTGACAGAGTGTGGTCAGTCTGCTCTTCCCTGGGTGGGTTACATTGACAGAGTGGGATCAGGCTGCTCTTCCCTGGATGTGTTACATTGACACAGTGGGATCAGTCTACTCTTCTCTGGATGTGTTACATTGACAGAGTGGGATCAGTCTACTCTTCCCTGGATGTGTTACATTGACAGAGTGGGGTCAGTCTGCTCTTGCCTGGGGTGTTACATTGACAGAGTGGGTTCAGTCTGCTCTTCCCTGCGTGTGTTACATTGACAGAGTGGGGTCAGTCTGCTCTTCCCTGGGTGTGTTACATTGACAGAGTGAGGTCAGTCTGCTCTTCCCTGGGTGTGTTACATTGACAGAGTGGCGTCAGTCTGCTCTTCCCTGGGTGTTTTACATTGACAGAGTGAGGTCAGTCTGCTCTTCCCTGGGTGTGTTACATTGACAGAGTGGGGTCAGTATGCTCTTCCCTGGGTGTGTTACATTGACAGAGTGAGGTCAGTCTGCTCTCCCCTGGGTGTGTTACATTGACAGTATGGTGTCAGTCTGCTCTTCCATTGGTGTGTTACATTGACAATTTGAGGTCAGTCTGCGCTTCCCAGGGTGTGTTACATTGACAGAGTGTGGTCAGTCTGCTCTTCCCTGGGTGTGTTACCTTGACAGATTGGGGTGAGTCTGCTCTTCCCTGGGTGTGTTACATTGACAGAGTGGGGTCAGCTGCTCTTTCTGGGAGTGTAACATTGAAAGACTGGGGTCATCCTGTTCTTCCCGAGGACTGTTACATTGACAGAGCGGGGTCAGTCTGCTCTTCCCTGGGTGGGTTACATTGACAGAGTGGGGTCAATCTGCTCATCCTTGGGTGGGTTACATTGACAGAGTGGGGTCAGTCTGCTCTTTCCTGGATGTCTTACATTGACAGAGTGTGGTCAGTCTGCTCTTCCCTGGGTGGGTTACATTGACAGAGTGGGATCAGGCTGCTCTTCCCTGGATGTGTAACATTGACACAGTGGGATCAGTCTACTCTTCTCTGGATGTGTTACATTGACAGAGTGGGATCAGTCTACTCTTCCCTCGGTGTGTTACATTGACAGAGTGGGTTCAGTCTGATCTTCCCTGGGTGTGTTACATTGACGGAGTGGGGTCAGTCTGCTCTTCCCTGGGTGGGTTACATTGACAGAGTGGGGTCAGTCTGCTCTTCCCTGGGTGGGTTACATTGACAGAGTGAGGTCAGTCTGCTCTTCCCTGGTTGTGTTACATTGACAGTATGGTGTCAGTCTGCTCTTCCATCGGTGTGTTACATTGACAGAGTAAGGTCAGTCTGCGCTTCCCAGGGTGTGTTACATTGACAGAGTGGGGTCAGTCTGCTCTTCCCTGGGGGTGTTACATGGACAGAGTGGGGTCAGACTGCGCTTCCCTCGGTGTGTTATATTGACAGAGTGACGTCAGTCTGCTCTTCCCTGGGTATGTTACATTGACAGAGTGAGGTCAGTCTTCTCTTCCCTGGGTGAGTTACATTGACAGTGTGGTGTCAGTCTGCTCTTCCCTGGGTGTGTTACATTGACAGAGTGGGGTCAGTCTGCACTTCCCTGGGTGTGTTACATTGACAGAGTGGGGTCAGTCTGCGCTTCCCTGGGTGTGTTACATTGACAGAGTGGGTTCAGTCTGGTCTTCCCTGGGTGTGTTACATTGACAGAGTGGGGTCAGTCTGTTCTTCACTGGGTGTGTTACATTGACAGAGTGTGGTCAGTCTGCTCTTCCCTGGGTGTGTTACCTTGACAGATTGGGGTGAGTCTGCTCTTCCCTGGGTGTGTTACATTGACAGAGCGGGGTCAGTCTGCTCTTCCCTGGGTGTGTTACATTGACAGAGTGGGGTCAGCTGCTCTTTCTGGGAGTGTAACATTGAAAGACTGGGGTCATTCTGTTCTTCCCTTGGACTGTTACATTGACAGAGCGGGGTCAGTCTGCTCTTCCCTGGGTGGGTTACATTGACAGAGTGGGGTCAATCTGCTCATCCTTGGGTGGGTTACATTGACAGAGTGGGGTCAGTCTGCTCTTTCCTGGATTTGTTACATTGACAGAGTGTGGTCAGTCTGCTCTTCCCTGGGTGGGTTATATTGACAGAGTGGGATCAGGCTGCTCTTCCCTGGATGTGTTACATTGACACAGTGGGATCAGTCTACTCTTCTCTGGATGTGTTACATTGACAGAGTGGGATCAGTCTACTCTTCCCTCGGTGTGTTACATTGACAGAGTGGGTTCAGTCTGCTCTTCCCTGGGTGTGTTACATTGACAGAGTGGGGTCAGTCTGCTCTTCCCTGCGTGTGTTACATTGACAGAGTGAGGTCAGTCTGCTCTTCCCTGGGTGTGTTACATTGACAGAGTGGGGTCAGTCTGCTCTTCCCTGGGTGTGTTACATTGACAGAGTGGGGTCAGTCTGCTCTTCCCTGGGTGTGTTACATTGACAGAGTGGGTTCATTCTGCTCTTCCCTGGACGTGTTACAGTGACAGAGTGGGGTCAGTCTGCTATTCCCTGGGTGTGTTACATTGACAGAGTGAGGTCAGTCTGCTCTTCCCTGGGTGTGTTACATTGACATCATGGTGTCAGTCTGCTCTTCCATCGCTGTGTTACATTGACAGTGTGAGGTCAGTCTGCGCTTCCCAGGGTGTTTTACATTGACAGAGTGGGGTCAGTCTGCTCTTCCCTGGGGGTGTTACATTGACAGAGTGAGGTCAGAATGCACTTCCCTCGGTGTGTTACATTGACAGAGTGACGTCAGTCTGCTCTTCCCTGGGTATGTTACATTGACAGAGTGAGGTCAGTCTGCTCTTCCCTGGGTGAGTTACATTGACAGTGTGGTGTCAGTCTGCTCTTCCCTGGGTGTGTTACATTGACAGAGTGGGGTCAGTCTGCTCTTCCCTGGGTGTGTTACATTGACAGAGTGGGGTCAGTCTGCTCTTCCCTGGGTGTGTTACATTGACAGAGTGGGGTCAGTCTGGTCTTCCCTGGGTGTGTTACATTGACAGAGTGGGGTCAGTCTGTTCTTCACTGGGTGTGTTACATTGACAGAGTGTGGTCAGTCTGCTCTTCCCTGGATGTGTTACATTGACAGAGTGGGGTCAGTCTGCGCTTCCCTCGGTGTGTTACATTGACAGAGTGGGGTCAGTCTGTTCTTCACTGGGTGTGTTACATTGACAGAGTGGGGTCAGTCTGCTCTTCCCTGGGTGTGTTACATTGACAGAGTGGGGTCAGTCTGCTCTTCCCTGGGTGTGTTACATTGACAGAGTGGGGTCAGTCTTGTCTTCCCTGGGTGTGTTACATTGACAGAGTGGGGTCAGTCTGCTCTTCCCTGGGTGTGTTACATTGACAGAGTGGGGTCAGTCTGCTCTTCCATGGGTGAGTTACATTGACAGAGTGGGGTCTGTCTGCGCTTCCCTGGGTGTGTTACATTGACAGAGTGGGGTCAGTCCTCTCTTCCCTAGGTGTGTTACATTGACAGAGTGAGGTCAGTCTGCTGTTCCCTGGGTGTGTTACATTGACAGAGTGGGTTCAGTCTTAGCTTCCCTCGGTGTGTTACATTGACAGAGTGGGGTCAGTCTGCTCTTCCCTGGGAGTGTTACATTGACAGAGTGGGGTCAGTCTGCACTACCCTGGGTGTGTTAAATTGACAGAGTGGGGTCCGTCTGCTATTCAATGTGTGTGTTACATTGTCAGAGTGGGGTCAGTCTGCTCTTCCCTGAGTGTGTTACATTGACAGAGTGGGGTCAGTCTGCTCTTCCCTGGGTGTTTTACATTGACAGAGTGAGGTCATTCTGCTCTTCCCTGGGTGTGTTACATTGACTGAGTGAGGTCAGTCTGCTCTTCCCTGGGTGTGTTACATTGACAGAGTGAGGTCAGTCTGCTCTTCCCTGGGTGTGTTACATTGACAGAGTGGGGTCAGTCTGGTCTTCCCTGGGTGTGTTACATTGACAGAGTGGGGTCAGTCTGCTCTTCCCTGGGTGTGTTACATGGACAGAGTGGGGTCTGTATGCTCTTCCCTGGGTGTGTTACATTGACAGAGTGAGGTCAGTCTGCTCTTCCGGGGTGTGTTACATTGACAGAGTGAGGTCAGTCTGCTCTTCCCTGGGTATGTTACATTGACAGTATGGGGTCAGTCTGCTCTTCCCTCGGTGTGTTACATTGACAGAGTGAGGTCAGACTGCTCTTCCCTTTTGTGTGACATTGACAGAGTGGGGTCAGTCTGCTCTTCCATTGGTGTGTTACATTGACAGAGTGGGGACAGTCTGCTATTCCCTGGGTGTGTTACACTGACAGAGTGGGGTCAGTCTGCGCTTCCCTGGGTGTGTTACCTTGACAGATTGGGGTGAGTCTGCTCTTCCCTGGGTGTGTTACATTGACAGAGTGGGGTCAGTCTGCTCTTCCCTGGGTGTGTTACATTGACAGAGTGGGGTCAGCTGCTCTTTCTGGGAGTGTAACATTGAAAGACTGGGGTCATTCTGTTCTTCCCTTGGACTGTTACATTGACAGAGCGGGGTCAGTCTGCTCTTCCCTGGGTGGGTTACATTGACAGAGTGGGGTCAATCTGCTCATCCTTGGGTGGGTTACATTGACAGAGTGGGGTCAGTCTGCTCTTTCCTGGATTTGTTACATTGACAGAGTGTGGTCAGTCTGCTCTTCCCTGGGTGGGTTATATTGACAGAGTGGGATCAGGCTGCTCTTCCCTGGATGTGTTACATTGACACAGTGGGATCAGTCTACTCTTCTCTGGATGTGTTACATTGACAGAGTGGGATCAGTCTACTCTTCCCTCGGTGTGTTACATTGACAGAGTGGGTTCAGTCTGCTCTTCCCTGGGTGTGTTACATTGACAGAGTGGGGTCAGTCTGCTCTTCCCTGCGTGTGTTACATTGACAGAGTGAGGTCAGTCTGCTCTTCCCTGGGTGTGTTACATTGACAGAGTGGGGTCAGTCTGCTCTTCCCTGGGTGTTTTACATTGACAGAGTGGGGTCAGTCTGCTCTTCCCTGGGTGTGTTACATTGACAGAGTGGGGTCAGTCTGCTCTTCCCTGGGTGTATTACATTGACAGAGTGGGGTCAGTCTGCTCTTCCCTGGGTGTGTTACATTGACAGAGTGGGTTCATTCTGCTCTTCCCTGGACGTGTTACAGTGACAGAGTGGGGTCAGTCTGCTATTCCCTGGGTGTGTTACATTGACAGAGTGAGGTCAGTCTGCTCTTCCCTGGGTGTGTTACATTGACATCATGGTGTCAGTCTGCTCTTCCATCGGTGTGTTACATTGACAGTGTGAGGTCAGTCTGCGCTTCCCAGGCTGTGTTACATTGACAGAGTGGGGTCAGTCTGCTCTTCCCTGGGGGTGTTACATTGACAGAGTGAGGTCAGACTGCACTTCCCTCGGTGTGTTACATTGACAGAGTGACGTCAGTCTGCTCTTCCCTGGGTATGTTACATTGACAGAGTGAGGTCAGTCTGCTCTTCCCTGGGTGAGTTACATTGACAGTGTGGTGTCAGTCTGCTCTTCCCTGGGTGTGTTACATTGACAGAGTGGGGTCAGTCTGCTCTTCCCTGGGTGTGTTACATTGACAGAGTGGGGTCAGTCTGCTCTTCCCTGGGTGTGTTACATTGACAGAGTGGGGTCAGTCTGGTCTTCCCTGGGTGTGTTACATTGACAGAGTGGGGTCAGTCTGTTCTTCACTGGGTGTGTTACATTGACAGAGTGTGGTCAGTCTGCTCTTCCCTGGATGTGTTACATTGACAGAGTGGGGTCAGTCTGCGTTTCCCTCGGTGTGTTACATTGACAGAGTGGGGTCAGTCTGTTCTTCACTGGGTGTGTTACATTGACAGAGTGGGGTCAGTCTGCTCTTCCCTGGGTGTGTTACATTGACAGAGTGGGGTCAGTCTGCTCTTCCCTGGGTGTGTTACATTGACAGAGTGGGGTCAGTCTGGTCTTCCCTGGGTGTGTTACATTGACAGAGTGGGGTCAGTCTGCTCTTCCCTGGGTGTGTTACATTGACAGAGTGGGGTCAGTCTGCTCTTCCCTGGGTGAGTTACATTGACAGAGTGGGGTCAGTCTGCGCTTCCCTGGGTGTGTTACATTGACAGAGTGGGGTCAGTCCTCTCTTCCCTAGGTGTGTTACATTGACAGAGTGAGGTCAGTCTGCTGTTCCCTGGGTGTGTTACATTGACAGAGTGGGTTCAGTCTGAGCTTCCCTCGGTGTGTTACATTGACAGAGTGGGGTCAGTCTGCTCTTCCCTGGGAGTGTTACATTGACAGAGTGGGGTCAGTCTGCACTACCCTGGGTGTGTTAAATTGACAGAGTGGGGTCCGTCTGCTATTCAATGTGTGTGTTACATTGTCAGAGTGGGGTCAGTCTGCTCTTCCCTGAGTGTGTTACATTGACAGAGTGGGGTCAGTCTGCTCTTCCCTGGGTGTTTTACATTGACAGAGTGAGGTCAGTCTGCTCTTCCCTGGGTGTGTTACATTGACTGAGTGAGGTCAGTCTGCTCTTCCCTGGGTGTGTTACATTGACAGAGTGAGGTCAGTCTGCTCTTCCCTGGGTGTGTTACATTGACAGAGTGGGGTCAGTCTGCTCTTCCCTGGGTGATTTACATTGACAGAGTGGGGTCAGTCTGCTCTTCCCTGGGTGTGTTACATGGACAGAGTGGGGTCTGTATGCTCTTCCCTGGGTGTGTTACATTGACAGAGTGAGGTCAGTCTGCTCTTCACTGGGTGTGTTACATTGACAGAGTGAGGTCAGTCTGCTCTTCCCTGGGTATGTTACATTGACAGTATGGGGTCAGTCTGCTCTTCCCTCGGTGTGTTACATTGACAGAGTGAGATCAGACTGCTCTTCCCTTTTGTGTGACATTGACAGAGTGGGGTCAGTCTGCTCTTCCATTGGTGTGTTACATTGACAGAGTGGGGACAGTCTGCTCTTCCCTGGGTGTGTTACACTGACAGAGTGGGGTCATTCTGCGCTTCCCTGGGTGTGTTACCTTGACAGATTGGGGTGAGTCTGCTCTTCCCTGGGTGTGTTACATTGACAGAGTGGGGTCAGTCTGCTCTTCCCTGGGTGTGTTACATTGACAGAGTGGGGTCAGCTGCTCTTTCTGGGAGTGTAACATTGAAAGACTGGGGTCATCCTGTTCTTCCCTAGGACTGTTACATTGACATAGCGGGGTCAGTCTGCTCTTCCCTGGGTGGGTAACATTGACAGAGTGGGGTCAATCTGCTCATCCTTGGGTGGGTTACATTGACAGAGTGGGGTCAGTCTGATCTTTCCAGGATGTGTTACATTGACAGAGTGTGGTCAGTCTGCTCTTCACTGGTTATGTTTCATTGACAGAGTTGGGTCAGTTTGCTCTTCCCTGGAAGTGTTACATTGACAGAGTGGGGTCAGTCTGCTCTTCCCTGGGTGTGTTACATTGACAGAGTGGGGTCAGTCTGCTCTTCCCTGGGTGTGTTACATTGACAGAGTGGGGTCAGTCTGGTCTTCCCTGGGTGTGTTACATTGACAGAGTGGGGTCAGTCCTCTCTTCCCTGGGTGTGTTACATTGACAGAGTGAGGTCAGTCTGCTGTTCCCTGGGTGTGTTACATTGACAGATTGGGTTCAGTCTGAGCTTCCCTCGGTGTGTTACATTGACAGAGTGGGGTCAGTCTGCTCTTGCCTGGGAGTGTTACATTGACAGAGTGGGGTCAGTCTGCACTACCCTGGGTGTGTTAAATTGACAGAGTGGGGTCGGTCTGCTATTCAATGTGTGTGTTACATTGTCAGAGTGGTGTCAGTCTGCTCTTCCCTGATTGTGTTACATTGACAGAGTGGGGTCAGTCTGCTCTTCCCAGGGTGTGTTACATTGACAGAGTGAGGTCAGTCTGCTCTTCCCTGGGTGTGTTACATTGACAGAGTGAGGTCAGTCTGCTCTTCCCTGGGTGTGTTACATTGACAGTATGGGGTCAGTCTGCTCTTCCCTGGGTGTGTTACATTGACAGAGTGGGGTCTGTATGCTCTTCCCTGGGTGTGTTACATTGACAGAGTGAGGTCAGTCTGCTCTTCCCTGGGTGTGTTAGATTGACAGAGTAAGGTCTGTCTGCTCTTCCCTGGGTGTGTTACATTGACAGAGTGAGGTCAGTCTGCTCTTCCCTCGGTGTGTTACATTGACAGAGTGAGGTCAGTCTGCTCTTCCCTGGGTGTGTTACATTGACAGAGTGGGGTCAGCTGCTCTTTCTGGGAGTGTAACATTGAAAGACTGGGGTCATCCTGTTCTTCCCTAGGACTGTTACATTGACAGAGTGGGGTCAGTCTTCTCTTCCCTGGGTGTGTTACATTGACAGAGTGGGGTCAGTATGCTCTTCCCTGGGTGTGTTACATTGACAGAGTGATGTCAGTCTGCTCTTCCCTGGGTGTGTTACATTGACAGTATGGTGTCAGTCTGCTCTTCCATTGGTGTGTTACATTGACAATTTGAGGTCAGTCTGCGCTTCCCAGGGTGTGTTACATTGACAGAGTGTGGTCAGTCTGCTCTTCCCTGGGTGTGTTACCTTGACAGATTGGGGTGAGTGTGCTCTTTCCTGGGTGTGTTACATTGACAGTGTGGGGTCAGCTGCTCTTTCTGGGAGTGTAACATTGAAAGACTGGGGTCATCCTGTTCTTCCCGAGGACTGTTACATTGACAGAGCGGGGTCAGTCTGCTCTTCCCTGGGTGGGTTACATTGACAGAGTGGGGTCAATCTACTCATCCTTGGGTGGGTTACATTGACAGAGTGGGGTCAGTCTGCTCTTTCCTGGATGTGTTACATTGACAGAGTGTGGTCAGTCTGCTCTTCCCTGGGTGGGTTACATTGACAGAGTGGGATCAGGCTGCTCTTCCCTGGATGTGTTACATTGACACAGTGGGACCAGTCTACTCTTCTCTGGATGTGTTACATTGACACAGTGGGATCAGTCTACTCTTCCCTGGGTGTGTTACATTGACAGAGTGGGTTCAGTCTGCTCTTCCCTGGGTGTGTTACATTGACAGAGTGGGGTCAGTCTGCTCTTCCCTGGGTGGGTTACATTGACAGAGTGGGGTCAGTCCGCTCTTCCCTGGGTGGGTTACATTGACAGAGTGAGGTCAGTCTGCTCTTCCCTGGGTGTGTTACATTGACAGTATGGTGTCAGTCTGCTCTTCCATCGGTGTGTTACATTGACAGAGTAAGGTCAGTCTGCGCTTCCCAGGGTGTGTTACATTGACAGAGTGGGGTCAGTCTGCTCTTTCCTGGGGGTGTTACATTGACAGAGTGGGGTCAGACTGCGCTTCCCTCGGTGTGTTACATTGACAGAGTGACGTCAGCCTGCTCTTCCCTGGGTATGTTACATTGACAGAGTGAGGTCAGTCTTCTCTTCCCTGGGTGAGTTACATTGACAGTGTGGTGTCAGTCTGCTCTTCCCTGGGTGTGTTACATTGACAGAGTGGGGTCAGTCTGCTCTTCCCTGGGTGTGTTACATTGACAGAGTGGGGTCAGTCTGCTCTTCCCTGGGTGTGTTACATTGACAGAGTGGGGTCAGTCTGTTCTTCACTGGGTGTGTTACATTGACAGAGTGTGGTCAGTCTGCTCTTCCCTGGGAGTGTTACCTTGACAGATTGGGGTGAGTCTGCTCTTCCCTTTTTGTGTTACATTTACAGAGTGGGGTCAGTCTGCTCTTCCCTGGGTGTGTTACATTGACAGAGTGGGGTCAGCTGCTCTTTCTGGGAGTGTAACATTGAAAGACTGGGGTCATCCTGTTCTTCCCTAGGACTGTTACATTGACAGAGCGGGGTCAGTCTGCTCTTCCCTGGGTGGGTTACATTGACAGAGTGTGGTCAATCTGCTCATCCTTGGGTGGGTTACATTGACAGAGTGGGGTCAGTCTGCTCTTTCCTGGATGTGTTACATTGACAGAGTGTGGTCAGTCTGCTCTTCCCTGGGTGGGTTACATTGACAGAGTGGGATCAGGCTGCTCTTCCCTGGATGTGTTACATTGACACAGTGGGATCAGTCTACTCTTCTCTGGATGTGTTACATTGACAGAGTGGGATCAGTCTACTCTTCCCTCGGTGTGTTACATTGACAGAGTGGGTTCAGTCTGCTCTTCCCTGGGTGTGTTACATTGACAGAGTGAGGTCAGTCTGCTCTTCCCTGGGTGTGTTACATTGACAGAGTGGGTTCATTCTGCTCTTCCCTGGCTGTGTTACAGTGACAGAGTGGGGTCAGTCTGCTCTTCACTGGGTGGGTTACATTGACAGAGTGGGGTCAGTCTGCTATTCCCTGGGTGTGTTACATTGAAAGAGTGAGGTCAGTCTGCTCTTCCCTGGGTGTGTTACATTGACATCATGGTGTCAGTCTGCTCTTCCATCGGTGTGTTACATTGACAGTGTGAGGTCAGTCTGCGCTTCCCAGGGTGTGTTACATTGACAGAGTGGGGTCAGTCTGCTCTTCCCTGGGGGTGTTACATTGACAGAGTGAGGTCAGACTGCACTTCCCTCGGTGTGTTACATTGACAGAGTGACGTCAGTCTGCTCTTCCCTGGGTGTGTTACATTGACAGAGTGGGGTCAGTCTGCTCTTCCCTGGGTGTGTTACATTGACAGAGTGGGGTCAGTCTGGTCTTCCCTGGGTGTGTTACATTGACAGAGTGGGGTCAGTCTGTTCTTCACTGGGTGTGTTACATTGACAGAGTGTGTTCAGTCTGCTCTTCCCTGGATGTGTTACATTGACAGAGTGGGGTCAGTCTGCGCTTCCCTCAGTGTGTTACATTGACAGAGTGGGGTCAGTCTGTTCTTCACTGGGTGTGTTACATTGACAGAGTGGGGTCAGTCTGCTCTTCCCTGGATGTGTTACATTGACAGAGTGGGGTCAGTCTGCTCTTCACTGGTTATGTTTCATTGACAGTGTTGCGTCAGTTTGCTCTTCCCTGGATGTGTTACATTGACAGAGTGGGGTCAGTCTGCTCTTCCCTGGGTGTGTTACATTGACAGAGTGGGGTCAGTCTGCTCTTCCCTGGGTGTGTTACATTGACAGAGTGGGATCAGTCTACTCTTCCCTGGATGTGTTACATTGACAGAGTGGGGTCAGTCTGCTCTTGCCTGGGGTGTTACATTGACAGAGTGGGTTCAGTCTGCTCTTCCCTGCGTGTGTTACATTGACAGAGTGGGGTCAGTCTGCTCTTCCCTGGGTGTGTTACATTGACAGAGTGAGGTCAGTCTGCTCTTCCCTGGGTGTGTTACATTGACAGAGTGGGGTCAGTCTGCTCTTCCCTGGGTGTTTTACATTGACAGAGTGGGGTCAGTCTGCTCTTCCCTGGGTGTGTTACATTGACAGAGTGGGGTCAGTATGCTCTTTCCTGGGTGTGTTACATTGACAGAGTGAGGTCAGTCTGCTCTCCCCTGGGTGTGTTACATTGACAGTATGGTGTCAGTCTGCTCTTCCATTGGTGTGTTACATTGACAATTTGAGGTCAGTCTGCGCTTCCCAGGGTGTGTTACATTGACAGAGTGTGGTCAGTCTGCTCTTCCCTGGGTGTGTTACCTTGACAGATTGGGGTGAGTCTGCTCTTCCCTGGGTGTGTTACATTGACAGAGTGGGGTCAGCTGCTCTTTCTGGGAGTGTAACATTGAAAGACTGGGGTCATCCTGTTCTTCCCGAGGACTGTTACATTGACAGAGCGGGTTCAGTCTGCTCTTCCCTGGGTGGGTTACATTGACAGAGTGGGGTCAATCTGCTCATCCTTGGGTGGGTTACATTGACAGAGTGGGGTCAGTCTGCTCTTTCCTGGATGTGTTACATTGACAGAGTGTGGTCAGTCTGCTCTTCCCTGGGTGGGTTACATTGACAGAGTGGGATCAGGCTGCTCTTCCCTGGATGTGTTACATTGACACAGTGGGATCAGTCTACTCTTCTCTGGATGTGTTACATTGACAGAGTGGGATCAGTCTACTCTTCCCTCGGTGTGTTACATTGACAGAGTGGGTTCAGTCTGCTCTTCCCTGGGTGTGTTACATTGACAGAGTGGGGTCAGTCTGCTCTTCCCTGGGTGGGTTACATTGACAGAGTGGGGTCAGTCTGCTCTTCCCTGGGTGGGTTACATTGACAGAGTGAGGTCAGTCTGCTCTTCCCTGGGTGTGTTACATTGACAGTATGGTGTCAGTCTGCTCTTCCATCGGTGTGTTACATTGACAGAGTAAGGTCAGTCTGCGCTTCCCAGGGTCTGTTACATTGACAGAGTGGGGTCAGTCTGCTCTTCCCTGGGGGTGTTACATTGACAGAGTGGGGTCAGACTGCGCTTCCCTCGGTGTGTTACATTGACAGAGTGACGTCAGTCTGCTCTTCCCTGGGTATGTTACATTGACAGAGTGAGGTCAGTCTTCTCTTCCCTGGGTGAGTTACATTGACAGTGTGGTGTCAGTCTGCTCTTCCCTGGGTGTGTTACATTGACAGAGTGGGGTCAGTCTGCTCTTCCCTGGGTGTGTTACATTGACAGAGTGGGATCAGTCTGCTCTTCCCTGGGTGTGTTACATTGACAGAGTGGGGTCAGTCTGGTCTTCCCTGGGTGTGTTACATTGACAGAGTGGGGTCAGTCTGTTCTTCACTGGGTGTGTTACATTGACTGAGTGAGGTCAGTCTGCTCTTCCCTGGTTGTGTTACCTTGACAGATTGGGGTGAGTCTGCTCTTCCCTGGGTGTGTTACATTGACAGAGTGGGGTCAGTCTGCTCTTCCCTGGGTGTGTTACATTAACAGAGTGGGGTCAGCTGCTCTTTCTGGGAGTGTAACATTGAAAGACTGGGATCATCCTGTTCTTCCCTAGGACTGTTACATTGACAGAGCGGGGTCAGTCTGCTCTTCCCTGGGTGGGTTACATTGACAGAGTGTGGTCAATCTGCTCATCCTTGGGTGGGTTACATTGACAGAGTGGGGTCAGTCTGCTTTTTCCTGGATGTGTTACATTGACAGTGTGTGGTCAGTCTGTTCTTCCCTGGGTGGGTTACATTGACAGAGTGGGATCAGGCTGCTCTTCCCTGGATGTGTTACATTGACACAGTGGGATCAGTCTACTCTTCTCTGGATGTGTTACATTGACAGAGTGGGATCAGTCTACTCTTCCCTCGGTGTGTTACATTGACAGAGTGGGTTCAGTCTGCTCTTCCCTGGGTGTGTTACATTGACAGAGTGGGGTCAGTCTGCTTTTCCCTGGATGTGTTACATTGACACAGTGGGATCAGTCTACTCTTCTCTGGATGTGTTACATTGACAGAGTGGGATCAGTCTACTCTTCCCTGGATGTGTTACATTGACAGAGTGGGGTCAGTCTGCTCTTGCCTGGGGTGTTACATTGACAGAGTGGGTTCAGTCTGCTCTTCCCTGCGTGTGTTACATTGACAGAGTGGGGTCAGTCTGCTCTTCCCTGGGTGTGTTACATTGACAGAGTGAGGTCAGTCTGCTCTTCCCTGGGTGTGTTACATTGACAGAGTGGGGTCAGTCTGCTCTTCCCTGGGTGTTTTACATTGACAGAGTGGGGTCAGTCTTCTCTTCCCTGGGTGTGTTACATTGACAGAGTGATGTCAGTCTGCTCTTCCCTGGGTGTGTTACATTGACAGTATGGTGTCAGTCTGCTCTTCCATTGGTGTGTTTCATTGACAATTTGAGGTCAGTCTGCGCTTCCCAGGGTATGTTACATTGACAGAGTGTGGTCAGTCTGCTCTTCCCTGGGTGTGTTACCTTGACAGATTGGGGTGAGTGTGCTCTTCCCTGGGTGTGTTACATTGACAGAGTGGGGTCAGCTGCTCTTTCTGGGAGTGTAACATTGAAAGACTGGGGTCATCCTGTTCTTCCCGAGGACTGTTACATTGACAGAGTGGGGTCAGTCTGCTCTTCCCTGGGTGTGTTACATTGACAGAGTGGGGTCAGTCTGGTCTTCCCTGGGTGTGTTACATTGACAGAGTGGGGTCAGTCTGTTCTTCACTGGGTGTGTTACATTGACAGAGTGTGTTCAGTCTGCTCTTCCCTGGATGTGTTACATTGACAGAGTGGGGTCAGTCTGCGCTTCCCTCAGTGTGTTACATTGACAGAGTGGGGTCAGTCTGTTCTTCACTGGGTGTGTTACATTGACAGAGTGGGGTCAGTCTGCTCTTCCCTGGATGTGTTACATTGACAGAGTGGGGTCAGTCTGCTCTTCACTGGTTATGTTTCATTGACAGAGTTGGGTCAGTTTGCTCTTCCCTGGATGTGTTACATTGACAGAGTGGGGTCAGTCTGCTCTTCCCTGGGTGTGTTACATTGACAGAGTGGGGTCAGTCTGCTCTTCCCTGGGTGTGTTACATTGACAGAGTGGGTTCAGTCTGCTCTTCCCTGCGTGTGTTACATTGACAGAGTGGGGTCAGTCTGCTCTTCCCTGGGTGTGTTACATTGACAGAGTGGGGTCAGTCTGGTCTTCCCTGGGTGTGTTACATTGACAGAGTGGGGTCAGTCCTCTCTTCCCTGGGTGTGTTACATTGACAGAGTGAGGTCAGTCTGCTGTTCCCTGGGTGTGTTACATTGACAGATTGGGTTCAGTCTGAGCTTCCCTCGGTGTGTTACATTGACAGAGTGGGGTCAGTCTGCTCTTGCCTGGGAGTGTTACATTGACAGAGTGGGGTCAGTCTGCACTACCCTGGGTGTGTTAAATTGACAGAGTGGGGTCGGTCTGCTATTCAATGTGTGTGTTACATTGTCAGAGTGGTGTCAGTCTGCTCTTCCCTGATTGTGTTACATTGACAGAGTGGGGTCAGTCTGCTCTTCCCAGGGTGTGTTACATTGACAGAGTGAGGTCAGTCTGCTCTTCCCTGGGTGTGTTACATTGACAGAGTGAGGTCAGTCTGCTCTTCCCTGGGTGTGTTACATTGACAGTATGGGGTCAGTCTGCTCTTCCCTGGGTGTGTTACATTGACAGAGTGGGGTCTGTATGCTCTTCCCTGGGTGTGTTACATTGACAGAGTGAGGTCAGTCTGCTCTTCCCTGGGTGTGTTAGATTGACAGAGTAAGGTCTGTCTGCTCTTCCCTGGGTGTGTTACATTGACAGAGTGAGGTCAGTCTGCTCTTCCCTCGGTGTGTTACATTGACAGAGTGAGGTCAGTCTGCTCTTCCCTGGGTGTGTTACATTGACAGAGTGGGGTCAGCTGCTCTTTCTGGGAGTGTAACATTGAAAGACTGGGGTCATCCTGTTGTTCCCTAGGACTGTTACATTGACAGAGTGGGGTCAGTCTTCTCTTCCCTGGGTGTGTTACATTGACAGAGTGGGGTCAGTATGCTCTTCCCTGGGTGTGTTACATTGACAGAGTGATGTCAGTCTGCTCTTCCCTGGGTGTGTTACATTGACAGTATGGTGTCAGTCTGCTCTTCCATTGGTGTGTTACATTGACAATTTGAGGTCAGTCTGCGCTTCCCAGGGTGTGTTACATTGACAGAGTGTGGTCAGTCTGCTCTTCCCTGGGTGTGTTACCTTGACAGATTGGGGTGAGTGTGCTCTTTCCTGGGTGTGTTACATTGACAGTGTGGGGTCAGCTGCTCTTTCTGGGAGTGTAACATTGAAAGACTGGGGTCATCCTGTTCTTCCCGAGGACTGTTACATTGACAGAGCGGGTTCAGTCTGCTCTTCCCTGGGTGGGTTACATTGACAGAGTGGGGTCAATCTACTCATCCTTGGGTGGGTTACATTGACAGAGTGGGGTCAGTCTGCTCTTCCCTGGGTGTGTTACATTGACAGTATGGTGTCAGTCTGCTCTTCCATTGGTGTGTTTCATTGACAATTTGAGGTCAGTCTGCGCTTCCCAGGGTATGTTACATTGACAGAGTGTGGTCAGTCTGCTCTTCCCTGGGTGTGTTACCTTGACAGATTGGGGTGAGTGTGCTCTTCCCTGGGTGTGTTACATTGACAGAGTGGGGTCAGCTGCTCTTTCTGGGAGTGTAACATTGAAAGACTGGGGTCATCCTGTTCTTCCCGAGGACTGTTACATTGACAGAGTGGGGTCAGTCTGCTCTTCCCTGGGTGTGTTACATTGACAGAGTGGGGTCAGTCTGGTCTTCCCTGGGTGTGTTACATTGACAGAGTGGGGTCAGTCTGTTCTTCACTGGGTGTGTTACATTGACAGAGTGTGTTCAGTCTGCTCTTCCCTGGATGTGTTACATTGACAGAGTGGGGTCAGTCTGCGCTTCCCTCAGTGTGTTACATTGACAGAGTGGGGTCAGTCTGTTCTTCACTGGGTGTGTTACATTGACAGAGTGGGGTCAGTCTGCTCTTCCCTGGATGTGTTACATTGACAGAGTGGGGTCAGTCTGCTCTTCACTGGTTATGTTTCATTGACAGAGTTGGGTCAGTTTGCTCTTCCCTGGATGTGTTACATTGACAGAGTGGGGTCAGTCTGCTCTTCCCTGGGTGTGTTACATTGACAGAGTGGGGTCAGTCTGCTCTTCCCTGGGTGTGTTACATTGACAGAGTGGGTTCAGTCTGCTCTTCCCTGCGTGTGTTACATTGACAGAGTGGGGTCAGTCTGCTCTTCCCTGGGTGTGTTACATTGACAGAGTGGGGTCAGTCTGGTCTTCCCTGGGTGTGTTACATTGACAGAGTGGGGTCAGTCCTCTCTTCCCTGGGTGTGTTACATTGACAGAGTGAGGTCAGTCTGCTGTTCCCTGGGTGTGTTACATTGACAGATTGGGTTCAGTCTGAGCTTCCCTCGGTGTGTTACATTGACAGAGTGGGGTCAGTCTGCTCTTGCCTGGGAGTGTTACATTGACAGAGTGGGGTCAGTCTGCACTACCCTGGGTGTGTTAAATTGACAGAGTGGGGTCGGTCTGCTATTCAATGTGTGTGTTACATTGTCAGAGTGGTGTCAGTCTGCTCTTCCCTGATTGTGTTACATTGACAGAGTGGGGTCAGTCTGCTCTTCCCAGGGTGTGTTACATTGACAGAGTGAGGTCAGTCTGCTCTTCCCTGGGTGTGTTACATTGACAGAGTGAGGTCAGTCTGCTCTTCCCTGGGTGTGTTACATTGACAGTATGGGGTCAGTCTGCTCTTCCCTGGGTGTGTTACATTGACAGAGTGGGGTCTGTATGCTCTTCCCTGGGTGTGTTACATTGACAGAGTGAGGTCAGTCTGCTCTTCCCTGGGTGTGTTAGATTGACAGAGTAAGGTCTGTCTGCTCTTCCCTGGGTGTGTTACATTGACAGAGTGAGGTCAGTCTGCTCTTCCCTCGGTGTGTTACATTGACAGAGTGAGGTCAGTCTGCTCTTCCCTGGGTGTGTTACATTGACAGAGTGGGGTCAGCTGCTCTTTCTGGGAGTGTAACATTGAAAGACTGGGGTCATCCTGTTGTTCCCTAGGACTGTTACATTGACAGAGTGGGGTCAGTCTTCTCTTCCCTGGGTGTGTTACATTGACAGAGTGGGGTCAGTATGCTCTTCCCTGGGTGTGTTACATTGACAGAGTGATGTCAGTCTGCTCTTCCCTGGGTGTGTTACATTGACAGTATGGTGTCAGTCTGCTCTTCCATTGGTGTGTTACATTGACAATTTGAGGTCAGTCTGCGCTTCCCAGGGTGTGTTACATTGACAGAGTGTGGTCAGTCTGCTCTTCCCTGGGTGTGTTACCTTGACAGATTGGGGTGAGTGTGCTCTTTCCTGGGTGTGTTACATTGACAGTGTGGGGTCAGCTGCTCTTTCTGGGAGTGTAACATTGAAAGACTGGGGTCATCCTGTTCTTCCCGAGGACTGTTACATTGACAGAGCGGGGTCAGTCTGCTCTTCCCTGGGTGGGTTACATTGACAGAGTGGGGTCAATCTACTCATCCTTGGGTGGGTTACATTGACAGAGTGGGGTCAGACTGCTCTTTCCTGGATGTGTTACATTGACAGAGTGTGGTCAGTCTGCTCTTCCCTGGGTGGGTTACATTGACAGAGTGGGATCAGGCTGCTCTTCCCTGGATGTGTTACATTGACACAGTGGGACCAGTCTACTCTTCTCTGGATGTGTTACATTGACACAGTGGGATCAGTCTACTCTTCCCTGGGTGTGTTACATTGACAGAGTGGGTTCAGTCTGCTCTTCCCTGGGTGTGTTACATTGACAGAGTGGGGTCAGTCTGCTCTTCCCTGGGTGGGTTACATTGACAGAGTGGGGTCAGTCCGCTCTTCCCTGGGTGGGTTACATTGACAGAGTGAGGTCAGTCTGCTCTTCCCTGGGTGTGTTACATTGACAGTATGGTGTCAGTCTGCTCTTCCATCGGTGTGTTACATTGACAGAGTAAGGTCAGTCTGCGCTTCCCAGGGTGTGTTACATTGACAGAGTGGGGTCAGTCTGCTCTTTCCTGGGGGTGTTACATTGACAGAGTGGGGTCAGACTGCGCTTCCCTCGGTGTGTTACATTGACAGAGTGACGTCAGCCTGCTCTTCCCTGGGTATGTTACATTGACAGAGTGAGGTCAGTCTTCTCTTCCCTGGGTGAGTTACATTGACAGTGTGGTGTCAGTCTGCTCTTCCCTGGGTGTGTTACATTGACAGAGTGGGGTCAGTCTGCTCTTCCCTGGGTGTGTTACATTGACAGAGTGGGGTCAGTCTGCTCTTCCCTGGGTGTGTTACATTGACAGAGTGGGGTCAGTCTGTTCTTCACTGGGTGTGTTACATTGACAGAGTGTGGTCAGTCTGCTCTTCCCTGGGAGTGTTACCTTGACAGATTGGGGTGAGTCTGCTCTTCCCTGTTTGTGTTACATTTACAGAGTGGGGTCAGTCTGCTCTTCCCTGGGTGTGTTACATTGACAGAGTGGGGTCAGCTGCTCTTTCTGGGAGTGTAACATTGAAAGACTGGGGTCATCCTGTTCTTCCCTAGGACTGTTACATTGACAGAGCGGGGTCAGTCTGCTCTTCCCTGGGTGGGTTACATTGACAGAGTGTGGTCAATCTGCTCATCCTTGGGTGGGTTACATTGACAGAGTGGGGTCAGTCTGCTCTTTCCTGGATGTGTTACATTGACAGAGTGTGGTCAGTCTGCTCTTCCCTGGGTGGGTTACATTGACAGAGTGGGATCAGGCTGCTCTTCCCTGGATGTGTTACATTGACACAGTGGGATCAGTCTACTCTTCTCTGGATGTGTTACATTGACAGAGTGGGATCAGTCTACTCTTCCCTCGGTGTGTTACATTGACAGAGTGGGTTCAGTCTGCTCTTCCCTGGGTGTGTTACATTGACAGAGTGAGGTCAGTCTGCTCTTCCCTGGGTGTGTTACATTGACAGAGTGGGTTCATTCTGCTCTTCCCTGGCTGTGTTACAGTGACAGAGTGGGGTCAGTCTGCTCTTCACTGGGTGGGTTACATTGACAGAGTGGGGTCAGTCTGCTATTCCCTGGGTGTGTTACATTGAAAGAGTGAGGTCAGTCTGCTCTTCCCTGGGTGTGTTACATTGACATCATGGTGTCAGTCTGCTCTTCCATCGGTGTGTTACATTGACAGTGTGAGGTCAGTCTGCGCTTCCCAGGGTGTGTTACATTGACAGAGTGGGGTCAGTCTGCTCTTCCCTGGGGGTGTTACATTGACAGAGTGAGGTCAGACTGCACTTCCCTCGGTGTGTTACATTGACAGAGTGACGTCAGTCTGCTCTTCCCTGGGTGTGTTACATTGACAGAGTGGGGTCAGTCTGCTCTTCCCTGGGTGTGTTACATTGACAGAGTGGGGTCAGTCTGGTCTTCCCTGGGTGTGTTACATTGACAGAGTGGGGTCAGTCTGTTCTTCACTGGGTGTGTTACATTGACAGAGTGTGTTCAGTCTGCTCTTCCCTGGATGTGTTACATTGACAGAGTGGGGTCAGTCTGCGCTTCCCTCAGTGTGTTACATTGACAGAGTGGGGTCAGTCTGTTCTTCACTGGGTGTGTTACATTGACAGAGTGGGGTCAGTCTGCTCTTCCCTGGATGTGTTACATTGACAGAGTGGGGTCAGTCTGCTCTTCACTGGTTATGTTTCATTGACAGTGTTGCGTCAGTTTGCTCTTCCCTGGATGTGTTACATTGACAGAGTGGGGTCAGTCTGCTCTTCCCTGGGTGTGTTACATTGACAGAGTGGGGTCAGTCTGCTCTTCCCTGGGTGTGTTACATTGACAGAGTGGGAACAGTCTACTCTTCCCTGGATGTGTTACATTGACAGAGTGGGGTCAGTCTGCTCTTGCCTGGGGTGTTACATTGACAGAGTGGGTTCAGTCTGCTCTTCCCTGCGTGTGTTACATTGACAGAGTGGGGTCAGTCTGCTCTTCCCTGGGTGTGTTACATTGACAGAGTGAGGTCAGTCTGCTCTTCCCTGGGTGTGTTACATTGACAGAGTGGGGTCAGTATGCTCTTTCCTGGGTGTGTTACATTGACAGAGTGAGGTCAGTCTGTTCTCCCCTGGGTGTGTTACATTGACAGTATGGTGTCAGTCTGCTCTTCCATTGGTGTGTTACATTGACAATTTGAGGTCAGTCTGCGCTTCCCAGGGTGTGTTACATTGACAGAGTGTGGTCAGTCTGCTCTTCCCTGGGTGTGTTACCTTGACAGATTGGGGTGAGTCTGCTCTTCCCTGGGTGTGTTACATTGACAGAGTGGGGTCAGCTGCTCTTTCTGGGAGTGTAACATTGAAAGACTGGGGTCATCCTGTTCTTCCCGAGGACTGTTACATTGACAGAGCGGGTTCAGTCTGCTCTTCCCTGGGTGGGTTACATTGACAGAGTGGGGTCAATCTGCTCATCCTTGGGTGGGTTACATTGACAGAGTGGGGTCAGTCTGCTCTTTCCTGGATGTGTTACATTGACAGAGTGTGGTCAGTCTGCTCTTCCCTGGGTGGGTTACATTGACAGAGTGGGATCAGGCTGCTCTTCCCTGGATGTGTTACATTGACACAGTGGGATCAGTCTACTCTTCTCTGGATGTGTTACATTGACAGAGTGGGATCAGTCTACTCTTCCCTCGGTGTGTTACATTGACAGAGTGGGTTCAGTCTGCTCTTCCCTGGGTGTGTTACATTGACAGAGTGGGGTCAGTCTGCTCTTCCCTGGGTGGGTTACATTGACAGAGTGGGGTCAGTCTGCTCTTCCCTGGGTGGGTTACATTGACAGAGTGAGGTCAGTCTGCTCTTCCCTGGGTGTGTTACATTGACAGTATGGTGTCAGTCTGCTCTTCCATCGGTGTGTTACATTGACAGAGTAAGGTCAGTCTGCGCTTCCCAGGGTCTGTTACATTGACAGAGTGGGGTCAGTCTGCTCTTCCCTGGGGGTGTTACATTGACAGAGTGGGGTCAGACTGCGCTTCCCTCGGTGTGTTACATTGACAGAGTGACGTCAGTCTGCTCTTCCCTGGGTATGTTACATTGACAGAGTGAGGTCAGTCTTCTCTTCCCTGGGTGAGTTACATTGACAGTGTGGTGTCAGTCTGCTCTTCCCTGGGTGTGTTACATTGACAGAGTGGGGTCAGTCTGCTCTTCCCTGGGTGTGTTACATTGACAGAGTGGGATCAGTCTGCTCTTCCCTGCGTGTGTTACATTGACAGAGTGGGGTCAGTCTGGTCTTCCCTGGGTGTGTTACATTGACAGAGTGGGGTCAGTCTGTTCTTCACTGGGTGTGTTACATTGACTGAGTGAGGTCAGTCTGCTCTTCCCTGGTTGTGTTACCTTGACAGATTGGGGTGAGTCTGCTCTTCCCTGGGTGTGTTACATTGACAGAGTGGGGTCAGTCTGCTCTTCCCTGGGTGTGTTACATTAACAGAGTGGGGTCAGCTGCTCTTTCTGGGAGTGTAACATTGAAAGACTGGGATCATCCTGTTCTTCCCTAGGACTGTTACATTGACAGAGCGGGGTCAGTCTGCTCTTCCCTGGGTGGGTTACATTGACAGAGTGGGGTCAATCTGCTCATCCTTGGGTGGGTTACATTGACAGAGTGGGGTCAGTCTGCTTTTTCCTGGATGTGTTACATTGACAGTGTGTGGTCAGTCTGTTCTTCCCTGGGTGGGTTACATTGACAGAGTGGGATCAGGCTGCTCTTCCCTGGATGTGTTACATTGACACAGTGGGATCAGTCTACTCTTCTCTGGATGTGTTACATTGACAGAGTGGGATCAGTCTACTCTTCCCTCGGTGTGTTACATTGACAGAGTGGGTTCAGTCTGCTCTTCCCTGGGTGTGTTACATTGACAGAGTGGGGTCAGTCTGCTTTTCCCTGGATGTGTTACATTGACACAGTGGGATCAGTCTACTCTTCTCTGGATGTGTTACATTGACAGAGTGGGATCAGTCTACTCTTCCCTGGATGTGTTACATTGACAGAGTGGGGTCAGTCTGCTCTTGCCTGGGGTGTTACATTGACAGAGTGGGTTCAGTCTGCTCTTCCCTGCGTGTGTTACATTGACAGAGTGGGGTCAGTCTGCTCTTCCCTGGGTGTGTTACATTGACAGAGTGAGGTCAGTCTGCTCTTCCCTGGGTGTGTTACATTGACAGAGTGGGGTCAGTCTGCTCTTCCCTGGGTGTTTTACATTGACAGAGTGGGGTCAGTCTTCTCTTCCCTGGGTGTGTTACATTGACAGAGTGATGTCAGTCTGCTCTTCCCTGGGTGTGTTACATTGACAGTATGGTGTCAGTCTGCTCTTCCATTGGTGTGTTTCATTGACAATTTGAGGTCAGTCTGCGCTTCCCAGGGTGTGTTACATTGACAGAGTGTGGTCAGTCTGCTCTTCCCTGGGTGTGTTACCTTGACAGATTGGGGTGAGTGTGCTCTTCCCTGGGTGTGTTACATTGACAGAGTGGGGTCAGCTGCTCTTTCTGGGAGTGTAACATTGAAAGACTGGGGTCATCCTGTTCTTCCCGAGGACTGTTACATTGACAGAGTGGGGTCAGTCTGCTCTTCCCTGGGTGTGTTACATTGACAGAGTGGGGTCAGTCTGGTCTTCCCTGGGTGTGTTACATTGACAGAGTGGGGTCAGTCTGTTCTTCACTGGGTGTGTTACATTGACAGAGTGTGTTCAGTCTGCTCTTCCCTGGATGTGTTACATTGACAGAGTGGGGTCAGTCTGCGCTTCCCTCAGTGTGTTACATTGACAGAGTGGGGTCAGTCTGTTCTTCACTGGGTGTGTTACATTGACAGAGTGGGGTCAGTCTGCTCTTCCCTGGATGTGTTACATTGACAGAGTGGGGTCAGTCTGCTCTTCACTGGTTATGTTTCATTGACAGAGTTGGGTCAGTTTGCTCTTCCCTGGATGTGTTACATTGACAGAGTGGGGTCAGTCTGCTCTTCCCTGGGTGTGTTACATTGACAGAGTGGGGTCAGTCTGCTCTTCCCTGGGTGTGTTACATTGACAGAGTGGGTTCAGTCTGCTCTTCCCTGCGTGTGTTACATTGACAGAGTGGGGTCAGTCTGCTCTTCCCTGGGTGTGTTACATTGACAGAGTGAGGTCAGTCTGCTCTTCCCTGGGTGTGTTACATTGACAGAGTGGGGTCAGTCCTCTCTTCCCTGGGTGTGTTACATTGACAGAGTGGGGTCAGTCTGCTCTTCCCTGGGTGTGTTACATTGACAGAGTGGGGTCAGTATGCTCTTTCCTGGGTGTGTTACATTGACAGAGTGAGGTCAGTCTGCTCTCCCCTGGGTGTGTTACATTGACAGTATGGTGTCAGTCTGCTCTTCCATTGGTGTGTTACATTGACAATTTGAGGTCAGTCTGCGCTTCCCAGGTTGTGTTACATTGACAGAGTGTGGTCAGTCTGCTCTTCCCTGGGTGTGTTACCTTGACAGATTGGGGTTAGTCTGCTCTTCCCTGGGTGTGTTACATTGACAGAGTGGGGTCAGCTGCTCTTTCTGGGAGTGTAACATTGAAAGACTGGGGTCATCCTGTTCTTCCCGAGGACTGTTACATTGACAGAGCGGGTTCAGTCTGCTCTTCTCTGGGTGGGTTACATTGACAGAGTGGGGTCAATCTGCTCATCCTTTGGTGGTTTACATTGACAGAGTGGGGTCAGTCTGCTCTTTCCTGGATGTGTTACATTGACAGAGTGTGGTCAGTCTGCTCTTCCCTGGGTGGGTTACATTGACAGAGTGGGATCAGGCTGCTCTTCCCTGGATGTGTTACATTGACACAGTGGGATCAGTCTACTCTTCTCTGGATGTGTTACATTGACAGAGTGGGATCAGTCTACTCTTCCCTCGGTGTGTTACATTGACAGAGTGGGTTCAGTCTGCTCTTCCCTGTGTGTGTTACATTGACAGAGTGGGGTCAGTCTGCTCTTCCCTGGGTGGGTTACATTGACAGAGTGTGGTCAGTCTGCTCTTCCCTGGGTGGGTTACATTGACAGAGTGAGGTCAGTCTGCTCTTCCCTGGGTGTGTTACATTGACAGTATGGTGTCAGTCTGCTCTTCCATCGGTGTGTTACATTGACAGAGTAAGGTCAGTCTGCGCTTCCCAGGGTCTGTTACATTGACAGAGTGGGGTCAGTCTGCTCTTCCCTGGGGGTGTTACATTGACAGAGTGGGGTCAGACTGCGCTTCCCTCGGTGTGTTACATTGACAGAGTGACGTCAGTCTGCTCTTCCCTGGGTATGTTACATTGACAGAGTGAGGTCAGTCTTCTCTTCCCTGGGTGAGTTACATTGACAGTGTGGTGTCAGTCTGCTCTTCCCTGGGTGTGTTACATTGACAGAGTGGGGTCAGTCTGCTCTTCCCTGGGTGTGTTACATTGACAGAGTGGGATCAGTCTGCTCTTCCCTGGGTGTGTTACATTGACAGAGTGGGGTCAGTCTGGTCTTCCCTGGGTGTGTTACATTGACAGAGTGGGGTCAGTCTGTTCTTCACTGGGTGTGTTACATTGACTGAGTGAGGTCAGTCTGCTCTTCCCTGGTTGTGTTACCTTGACAGATTGGGGTGAGTCTGCTCTTCCCTGGGTGTGTTACATTGACAGAGTGGGGTCAGTCTGCTCTTCCCTGGGTGTGTTACATTAACAGAGTGGGGTCAGCTGCTCTTTCTGGGAGTGTAACATTGAAAGACTGGGATCATCCTGTTCTTCCCTAGGACTGTTACATTGACAGAGCGGGGTCAGTCTGCTCTTCCCTGGGTGGGTTACATTGACAGAGTGGGGTCAATCTGCTCATCCTTGGGTGGGTTACATTGACAGAGTGGGGTCAGTCTGCTTTTTCCTGGATGTGTTACATTGACAGTGTGTGGTCAGTCTGCTCTTCCCTGGGTGGGTTACATTGACAGAGTGGGATCAGGCTGCTCTTCCCTGGATGTGTTACATTGACACAGTGGGATCAGTCTACTCTTCTCTGGATGTGTTACATTGACAGAGTGGGATCAGTCTACTCTTCCCTCGGTGTGTTACATTGACAGAGTGGGTTCAGTCTGCTCTTCCCTGGGTGTGTTACATTGACAGAGTGGGGTCAGTCTGCTTTTCCCTGGATGTGTTACATTGACACAGTGGGATCAGTCTACTCTTCTCTGGATGTGTTACATTGACAGAGTGGGATCAGTCTACTCTTCCCTGGATGTGTTACATTGACAGAGTGGGGTCAGTCTGCTCTTGCCTGGGGTGTTACATTGACAGAGTGGGTTCAGTCTGCTCTTCCCTGCGTGTGTTACATTGACAGAGTGGGGTCAGTCTGCTCTTCCCTGGGTGTGTTACATTGACAGAGTGAGGTCAGTCTGCTCTTCCCTGGGTGTGTTACATTGACAGAGTGGGGTCAGTCTGCTCTTCCCTGGGTGTTTTACATTGACAGAGTGGGGTCAGTCTTCTCTTCCCTGGGTGTGTTACATTGACAGAGTGGGGTCAGTATGCTCTTCCCTGGGTGTGTTACATTGACAGAGTGATGTCAGTCTGCTCTTCCCTGGGTGTGTTACATTGACAGTATGGTGTCAGTCTGCTCATCCATTGGTGTGTTTCATTGACAATTTGAGGTCAGTCTGCGCTTCCCAGGGTGTGTTACATTGACAGAGTGTGGTCAGTCTGCTCTTCCCTGGGTGTGTTACCTTGACAGATTGGGGTGAGTGTGCTCTTCCCTGGGTGTGTTACATTGACAGAGTGGGGTCAGCTGCTCTTTCTGGGAGTGTAACATTGAAAGACTGGGGTCATCCTGTTCTTCCCGAGGACTGTTACATTGACAGAGCGGGGTCAGTCTGCTCTTCCCTGGGTGGGTTACATTGACAGAGTGGGGTCAATCTACTCATCCTTGGGTGGGTTAAATTGACAGAGTGGGGTCAGTCTGCTCTTTCCTGGATGTGTTACATTGACAGAGTGTGGTCAGTCTGCTCTTCCCTGGGTGGGTTACATTGACAGAGTGGGATCAGGCTGCTCTTCCCTGGATGTGTTACATTGACACAGTGGGATCAGTCTACTCTTCTCTGGATGTGTTACATTGACAGAGTGGGATCAGTCTACTCTTCCCTGGGTGTGTTACATTGACAGAGTGGGTTCAGTCTGCTCTTCCCTGGGTGTGTTACATTGACAGAGTGAGGTCAGTCTGCTCTTCCCTGGGTGGGTTACATTGACAGAGTGGGGTCAGTCCGCTCTTCCCTGGGTGGGTTACATTGACAGAGTGAGGTCAGTCTGCTCTTCCCTGGGTGTGTTACATTGACAGTATGGTGTCAGTCTGCTCTTCCATCGGTGTGTTACATTGACAGAGTAAGTTCAGTCTGCGCTTCCCAGGGTGTGTTACATTGACAGAGTGGGGTCATTCTGCTCTTCCCTGGGGGTGTTACATTGACAGAGTGGGGTCAGACTGCGCTTCCCTCGGTGTGTTACATTGACAGAGTGACGTCAGTCTGCTCTTCCCTGGGTATGTTACATTGACAGAGTGAGGTCAGTCTTCTCTTCCCTGGGTGAGTTACATTGACAGCGTGGTGTCAGTCTGCTCTTCCCTGGGTGTGTTACATTGACAGAGTGGGGTCAGTCTGCTCTTCCCTGCGTGTGTTACATTGACAGAGTGGGGTCAGTCTGCTCTTCCCTGGGTGTGTTACATTGACAGAGTGGGGTCAGTCTGTTCTTCACTGGGTGTGTTACATTGACAGAGTGTGGTCAGTCTGCTCTTCCCTGGGAGTGTTACCTTGACAGATTGGGGTGAGTCTGTTCTTCCCTGGGTGTGACACATTTACAGAGTGGGGTCAGTCTGCTCTTCCCTGGGTGTGTTACATTGACAGAGTGGGGTCAGCTGCTCTTTCTGGGAGTGTAACATTGAAAGACTGGGGTCATCCTGTTCTTCCCTAGGACTGTTACATTGACAGAGCGGGGTCAGTCTGCTCTTCCCTGGGTGGGTTACATTGACAGAGTGGGGTCAATCTGCTCATCCTTGGGTGGGTTACATTGACAGAGTGGGGTCAGTCTGCTCTTTCCTGGATGTGTTACATTGACAGAGTGTGGTCAGTCTGCTCTTCCCTGGGTGGGTTGCATTGACAGAGTGGGATCAGGCTGCTCTTCCCTGGATGTGTTACATTGACACAGTGGGATCAGTCTACTCTTCTCTGGATGTGTTACATTGACAGAGTGGGATCAGTCTACTCTTCCCTCGGTGTGTTACATTGACAGAGTGGGTTCAGTCTGCTCTTCCCTGGGTGTGTTACATTGACAGAGTGGGGTCAGTCTGCTCTTCCCTGCGTGTGTTACATTGACAGAGTGAGGTCAGTCTGCTCTTCCCTGGGTGTGTTACATTGACAGAGTGGGTACATTCTGCTCTTCCCTGGCTGTGTTACAGTGACAGAGTGGGGTCAGTCTGCTCTTCCCTGGGTGGGTTACATTGACAGAGTGGGGTCAGTCTGCTATTCCCTGGGTGTGTTACATTGAAAGAGTGAGGTCAGTCTGCTCTTCCCTGGGTGTGTTACATTGACATCATGGTGTCAGTCTGCTCTTCCATCGGTGTGTTACATTGACAGTGTGAGGTCAGTCTGCGCTTCCCAGGGTGTGTTACATTGACAGAGTGGGGTCAGTCTGCTCTTCCCTGGGGGTGTTACATTGACAGAGTGAGGTCAGACTGCACTTCCCTCGGTGTGTTACATTGACAGAGTGACGTCAGTCTGCTCTTCCCTGGGTGTGTTACATTGACAGAGTGGGGTCAGTCTGCTCTTCCCTGGGTGTGTTACATTGACAGAGTGGGGTCAGTCTGGTCTTCCCTGGGTGTGTTACATTGACAGAGTGGGGTCAGTCTGTTCTTCACTGGGTGTGTTACATTGACAGAGTGTGTTCAGTCTGCTCTTCCCTGGATGTATTACATTGACAGAGTGGGGTCAGTCTGAGCTTCCCTCAGTGTGTTACATTGACAGAGTGGGGTCAGTCTGTTCTTCACTGGGTGTGTTACATTGACAGAGTGGGGTCAGTCTGCTCTTCCCTGGATGTGTTACATTGACAGAGTGGGGTCAGTCTGCTCTTCACTGGTTATGTTTCATTGACAGACTTGGGTCAGTTTGCTCTTCCCTGGATGTGTTACATTGACAGAGTGGGGTCAGTCTGCACTTCCCTGGGTGTGTTACATTGACAGAGTGGGGTCAGTCTGCGCTTCCCTGGGTGTGTTACATTGACAGAGTGGGGTCAGTCTGCACTTCCCTGGGTGTGTTACATTGACAGAGTGGGGTCAGTCTGCGCTTCCCTGGGTGTGTTACATTGACAGAGTGGGTTCAGTCTGGTCTTCCCTGGGTGTGTTACATTGACAGAGTGGGGTCAGTCTGTTCTTCACTGGGTGTGTTACATTGACAGAGTGTGGTCAGTCTGCTCTTCCCTGGGTGTGTTACCTTGACAGATTGGGGTGAGTCTGCTCTTCCCTGGGTGTGTTACATTGACAGAGCGGGGTCAGTCTGCTCTTCCCTGGGTGTGTTACATTGACAGAGTGGGGTCAGCTGCTCTTTCTGGGAGTGTAACATTGAAAGACTGGGGTCATTCTGTTCTTCCCTTGGACTGTTACATTGACAGAGCGGGGTCAGTCTGCTCTTCCCTGGGTGGGTTACATTGACAGAGTGGGGTCAATCTGCTCATCCTTGGGTGGGTTACATTGACAGAGTGGGGTCAGTCTGCTCTTTCCTGGATTTGTTACATTGACAGAGTGTGGTCAGTCTGCTCTTCCCTGGGTGGGTTATATTGACAGAGTGGGATCAGGCTGCTCTTCCCTGGATGTGTTACATTGACACAGTGGGATCAGTCTACTCTTCTCTGGATGTGTTACATTGACAGAGTGGGATCAGTCTACTCTTCCCTCGGTGTGTTACATTGACAGAGTGGGTTCAGTCTGCTCTTCCCTGGGTGTGTTACATTGACAGAGTGGGGTCAGTCTGCTCTTCCCTGCGTGTGTTACATTGACAGAGTGAGGTCAGTCTGCTCTTCCCTGGGTGTGTTACATTGACAGAGTGGGGTCAGTCTGCTCTTCCCTGGGTGTGTTACATTGACAGAGTGGGGTCAGTCTGCTCTTCCCTGGGTGTGTTACATTGACAGAGTGGGTTCATTCTGCTCTTCCCTGGACGTGTTACAGTGACAGAGTGGGGTCAGTCTGCTATTCCCTGGGTGTGTTACATTGACAGAGTGAGGTCAGTCTGCTCTTCCCTGGGTGTGTTACATTGACATCATGGTGTCAGTCTGCTCTTCCATCGCTGTGTTACATTGACAGTGTGAGGTCAGTCTGCGCTTCCCAGGGTGTTTTACATTGACAGAGTGGGGTCAGTCTGCTCTTCCCTGGGGGTGTTACATTGACAGAGTGAGGTCAGAATGCACTTCCCTCGGTGTGTTACATTGACAGAGTGACGTCAGTCTGCTCTTCCCTGGGTATGTTACATTGACAGAGTGAGGTCAGTCTGCTCTTCCCTGGGTGAGTTACATTGACAGTGTGGTGTCAGTCTGCTCTTCCCTGGGTGTGTTACATTGACAGAGTGGGGTCAGTCTGCTCTTCCCTGGGTGTGTTACATTGACAGAGTGGGGTCAGTCTGCTCTTCCCTGGGTGTGTTACATTGACAGAGTGGGGTCAGTCTGGTCTTCCCTGGGTGTGTTACATTGACAGAGTGGGGTCAGTCTGTTCTTCACTGGGTGTGTTACATTGACAGAGTGTGGTCAGTCTGCTCTTCCCTGGATGTGTTACATTGACAGAGTGGGGTCAGTCTGCGCTTCCCTCGGTGTGTTACATTGACAGAGTGGGGTCAGTCTGTTCTTCACTGGGTGTGTTACATTGACAGAGTGGGGTCAGTCTGCTCTTCCCTGGGTGTGTTACATTGACAGAGTGGGGTCAGTCTGCTCTTCCCTGGGTGTGTTACATTGACAGAGTGGGGTCAGTCTTGTCTTCCCTGGGTGTGTTACATTGACAGAGTGGGGTCAGTCTGCTCTTCCCTGGGTGTGTTACATTGACAGAGTGGGGTCAGTCTGCTCTTCCATGGGTGAGTTACATTGACAGAGTGGGGTCAGTCTGCGCTTCCCTGGGTGTGTTACATTGACAGAGTGGGGTCAGTCCTCTCTTCCCTAGGTGTGTTACATTGACAGAGTGAGGTCAGTCTGCTGTTCCCTGGGTGTGTTACATTGACAGAGTGGGTTCAGTCTTAGCTTCCCTCGGTGTGTTACATTGACAGAGTGGGGTCAGTCTGCTCTTCCCTGGGAGTGTTACATTGACAGAGTGGGGTCAGTCTGCACTACCCTGGGTGTGTTAAATTGACAGAGTGGGGTCCGTCTGCTATTCAATGTGTGTGTTACATTGTCAGAGTGGGGTCAGTCTGCTCTTCCCTGAGTGTGTTACATTGACAGAGTGGGGTCAGTCTGCTCTTCCCTGGGTGTTTTACATTGACAGAGTGAGGTCATTCTGCTCTTCCCTGGGTGTGTTACATTGACTGAGTGAGGTCAGTCTGCTCTTCCCTGGGTGTGTTACATTGACAGAGTGAGGTCAGTCTGCTCTTCCCTGGGTGTGTTACATTGACAGAGTGGGGTCAGTCTGGTCTTCCCTGGGTGTGTTACATTGACAGAGTGGGGTCAGTCTGCTCTTCCCTGGGTGTGTTACATGGACAGAGTGGGGTCTGTATGCTCTTCCCTGGGTGTGTTACATTGACAGAGTGAGGTCAGTCTGCTCTTCCGGGGTGTGTTACATTGACAGAGTGAGGTCAGTCTGCTCTTCCCTGCGTATGTTACATTGACAGTATGGGGTCAGTCTGCTCTTCCCTCGGTGTGTTACATTGACAGAGTGAGGTCAGACTGCTCTTCCCTTTTGTGTGACATTGACAGAGTGGGGTCAGTCTGCTCTTCCATTGGTGTGTTACATTGACAGAGTGGGGACAGTCTGCTATTCCCTGGGTGTGTTACACTGACAGAGTGGGGTCAGTCTGCGCTTCCCTGGGTGTGTTACCTTGACAGATTGGGGTGAGTCTGCTCTTCCCTGGGTGTGTTACATTGACAGAGTGGGGTCAGTCTGCTCTTCCCTGGGTGTGTTACATTGACAGAGTGGGGTCAGCTGCTCTTTCTGGGAGTGTAACATTGAAAGACTGGGGTCATTCTGTTCTTCCCTTGGACTGTTACATTGACAGAGCGGGGTCAGTCTGCTCTTCCCTGGGTGGGTTACATTGACAGAGTGGGGTCAATCTGCTCATCCTTGGGTGGGTTACATTGACAGAGTGGGGTCAGTCTGCTCTTTCCTGGATTTGTTACATTGACAGAGTGTGGTCAGTCTGCTCTTCCCTGGGTGGGTTATATTGACAGAGTGGGATCAGGCTGCTCTTCCCTGGATGTGTTACATTGACACAGTGGGATCAGTCTACTCTTCTCTGGATGTGTTACATTGACAGAGTGGGATCAGTCTACTCTTCCCTCGGTGTGTTACATTGACAGAGTGGGTTCAGTCTGCTCTTCCCTGGGTGTGTTACATTGACAGAGTGGGGTCAGTCTGCTCTTCCCTGCGTGTGTTACATTGACAGAGTGAGGTCAGTCTGCTCTTCCCTGGGTGTGTTACATTGACAGAGTGGGGTCAGTCTGCTCTTCCCTGGGTGTTTTACATTGACAGAGTGGGGTCAGTCTGCTCTTCCCTGGGTGTGTTACATTGACAGAGTGGGGTCAGTCTGCTCTTCCCTGGGTGTATTACATTGACAGAGTGGTGTCAGTCTGCTCTTCCCTGGGTGTGTTACATTGACAGAGTGGGTTCATTCTGCTCTTCCCTGGACGTGTTACAGTGACAGAGTGGGGTCAGTCTGCTATTCCCTGGGTGTGTTACATTGACAGAGTGAGGTCAGTCTGCTCTTCCCTGGGTGTGTTACATTGACATCATGGTGTCAGTCTGCTCTTCCATCGGTGTGTTACATTGACAGTGTGAGGTCAGTCTGCGCTTCCCAGGCTGTGTTACATTGACAGAGTGGGGTCAGTCTGCTCTTCCCTGGGGGTGTTACATTGACAGAGTGAGGTCAGACTGCACTTCCCTCGGTGTGTTACATTGACAGAGTGACGTCAGTCTGCTCTTCCCTGGGTATGTTACATTGACAGAGTGAGGTCAGTCTGCTCTTCCCTGGGTGAGTTACATTGACAGTGTGGTGTCAGTCTGCTCTTCCCTGGGTGTGTTACATTGACAGAGTGGGGTCAGTCTGCTCTTCCCTGGGTGTGTTACATTGACAGAGTGGGGTCAGTCTGCTCTTCCCTGGGTGTGTTACATTGACAGAGTGGGGTCAGTCTGGTCTTCCCTGGGTGTGTTACATTGACAGAGTGGGGTCAGTCTGTTCTTCACTGGGTGTGTTACATTGACAGAGTGTGGTCAGTCTGCTCTTCCCTGGATGTGTTACATTGACAGAGTGGGGTCAGTCTGCGTTTCCCTCGGTGTGTTACATTGACAGAGTGGGGTCAGTCTGTTCTTCACTGGGTGTGTTACATTGACAGAGTGGGGTCAGTCTGCTCTTCCCTGGGTGTGTTACATTGACAGAGTGGGGTCAGTCTGCTCTTCCCTGGGTGTGTTACATTGACAGAGTGGGGTCAGTCTGGTCTTCCCTGGGTGTGTTACATTGACAGAGTGGGGTCAGTCTGCTCTTCCCTGGGTGTGTTACATTGACAGAGTGGGGTCAGTCTGCTCTTCCCTGGGTGAGTTACATTGACAGAGTGGGGTCAGTCTGCGCTTCCCTGGGTGTGTTACATTGACAGAGTGGGGTCAGTCCTCTCTTCCCTAGGTGTGTTACATTGACAGAGTGAGGTCAGTCTGCTGTTCCCTGGGTGTGTTACATTGACAGAGTGGGTTCAGTCTGAGCTTCCCTCGGTGTGTTACATTGACAGAGTGGGGTCAGTCTGCTCTTCCCTGGGAGTGTTACATTGACAGAGTGGGGTCAGTCTGCACTACCCTGGGTGTGTTAAATTGACAGAGTGGGGTCCGTCTGCTATTCAATGTGTGTGTTACATTGTCAGAGTGGGGTCAGTCTGCTCTTCCCTGAGTGTGTTACATTGACAGAGTGGGGTCAGTCTGCTCTTCCCTGGGTGTTTTACATTGACAGAGTGAGGTCAGTCTGCTCTTCCCTGGGTGTGTTACATTGACTGAGTGAGGTCAGTCTGCTCTTCCCTGGGTGTGTTACATTGACAGAGTGAGGTCAGTCTGCTCTTCCCTGGGTGTGTTACATTGACAGAGTGGGGTCAGTCTGCTCTTCCCTGGGTGATTTACATTGACAGAGTGGGGTCAGTCTGCTCTTCCCTGGGTGTGTTACATGGACAGAGTGGGGTCTGTATGCTCTTCCCTGGGTGTGTTACATTGACAGAGTGAGGTCAGTCTGCTCTTCCCTGGGTGTGTTACATTGACAGAGTGAGGTCAGTCTGCTCTTCCCTGGGTATGTTACATTGACAGTATGGGGTCAGTCTGCTCTTCCCTCGGTGTGTTACATTGACAGAGTGAGATCAGACTGCTCTTCCCTTTTGTGTGACATTGACAGAGTGGGGTCAGTCTGCTCTTCCATTGGTGTGTTACATTGACAGAGTGGGGACAGTCTGCTCTTCCCTGGGTGTGTTACACTGACAGAGTGGGGTCATTCTGCGCTTCCCTGGGTGTGTTACCTTGACAGATTGGGGTGAGTCTGCTCTTCCCTGGGTGTGTTACATTGACAGAGTGGGGTCAGTCTGCTCTTCCCTGGGTGTGTTACATTGACAGAGTGGGGTCAGCTGCTCTTTCTGGGAGTGTAACATTGAAAGACTGGGGTCATCCTGTTCTTCCCTAGGACTGTTACATTGACATAGCGGGGTCAGTCTGCTCTTCCCTGGGTGGGTAACATTGACAGAGTGGGGTCAATCTGCTCATCCTTGGGTGGGTTACATTGACAGAGTGGGGTCAGTCTGATCTTTCCAGGATGTGTTACATTGACAGAGTGTGGTCAGTCTGCTCTTCACTGGTTATGTTTCATTGACAGAGTTGGGTCAGTTTGCTCTTCCCTGGAAGTGTTACATTGACAGAGTGGGGTCAGTCTGCTCTTCCCTGGGTGTGTTACATTGACAGAGTGGGGTCAGTCTGCTCTTCCCTGGGTGTGTTACATTGACAGAGTGGGGTCAGTCTGGTCTTCCCTGGGTGTGTTACATTGACAGAGTGGGGTCAGTCCTCTCTTCCCTGGGTGTGTTACATTGACAGAGTGAGGTCAGTCTGCTGTTCCCTGGGTGTGTTACATTGACAGATTGGGTTCAGTCTGAGCTTCCCTCGGTGTGTTACATTGACAGAGTGGGGTCAGTCTGCTCTTGCCTGGGAGTGTTACATTGACAGAGTGGGGTCAGTCTGCACTACCCTGGGTGTGTTAAATTGACAGAGTGGGGTCGGTCTGCTATTCAATGTGTGTGTTACATTGTCAGAGTGGTGTCAGTCTGCTCTTCCCTGATTGTGTTACATTGACAGAGTGGGGTCAGTCTGCTCTTCCCAGGGTGTGTTACATTGACAGAGTGAGGTCAGTCTGCTCTTCCCTGGGTGTGTTACATTGACAGAGTGAGGTCAGTCTGCTCTTCCCTGGGTGTGTTACATTGACAGTATGGGGTCAGTCTGCTCTTCCCTGGGTGTGTTACATTGACAGAGTGGGGTCTGTATGCTCTTCCCTGGGTGTGTTACATTGACAGAGTGAGGTCAGTCTGCTCTTCCCTGGGTGTGTTAGATTGACAGAGTAAGGTCTGTCTGCTCTTCCCTGGGTGTGTTACATTGACAGAGTGAGGTCAGTCTGCTCTTCCCTCGGTGTGTTACATTGACAGAGTGAGGTCAGTCTGCTCTTCCCTGGGTGTGTTACATTGACAGAGTGGGGTCAGCTGCTCTTTCTGGGAGTGTAACATTGAAAGACTGGGGTCATCCTGTTCTTCCCTAGGACTGTTACATTGACAGAGTGGGGTCAGTCTTCTCTTCCCTGGGTGTGTTACATTGACAGAGTGGGGTCAGTATGCTCTTCCCTGGGTGTGTTACATTGACAGAGTGATGTCAGTCTGCTCTTCCCTGGGTGTGTTACTTTGACAGTATGGTGTCAGTCTGCTCTTCCATTGGTGTGTTACATTGACAATTTGAGGTCAGTCTGCGCTTCCCAGGGTGTGTTACATTGACAGAGTGTGGTCAGTCTGCTCTTCCCTGGGTGTGTTACCTTGACAGATTGGGGTGAGTGTGCTCTTTCCTGGGTGTGTTACATTGACAGTGTGGGGTCAGCTGCTCTTTCTGGGAGTGTAACATTGAAAGACTGGGGTCATCCTGTTCTTCCCGAGGACTGTTACATTGACAGAGCGGGGTCAGTCTGCTCTTCCCTGGGTGGGTTACATTGACAGAGTGGGGTCAATCTACTCATCCTTGGGTGGGTTACATTGACAGAGTGGGGTCAGTCTGCTCTTTCCTGGATGTGTTACATTGACAGAGTGTGGTCAGTCTGCTCTTCCCTGGGTGGGTTACATTGACAGAGTGGGATCAGGCTGCTCTTCCCTGGATGTGTTACATTGACACAGTGGGACCAGTCTACTCTTCTCTGGATGTGTTACATTGACACAGTGGGATCAGTCTACTCTTCCCTGGGTGTGTTACATTGACAGAGTGGGTTCAGTCTGCTCTTCCCTGGGTGTGTTACATTGACAGAGTGGGGTCAGTCTGCTCTTCCCTGGGTGGGTTACATTGACAGAGTGGGGTCAGTCCGCTCTTCCCTGGGTGGGTTACATTGACAGAGTGAGGTCAGTCTGCTCTTCCCTGGGTGTGTTACATTGACAGTATGGTGTCAGTCTGCTCTTCCATCGGTGTGTTACATTGACAGAGTAAGGTCAGTCTGCGCTTCCCAGGGTGTGTTACATTGACAGAGTGGGGTCAGTCTGCTCTTTCCTGGGGGTGTTACATTGACAGAGTGGGGTCAGACTGCGCTTCCCTCGGTGTGTTACATTGACAGAGTGACGTCAGCCTGCTCTTCCCTGGGTATGTTACATTGACAGAGTGAGGTCAGTCTTCTCTTCCCTGGGTGAGTTACATTGACAGTGTGGTGTCAGTCTGCTCTTCCCTGGGTGTGTTACATTGACAGAGTGGGGTCAGTCTGCTCTTCCCTGGGTGTGTTACATTGACAGAGTGGGGTCAGTCTGCTCTTCCCTGGGTGTGTTACATTGACAGAGTGGGGTCAGTCTGTTCTTCACTGGGTGTGTTACATTGACAGAGTGTGGTCAGTCTGCTCTTCCCTGGGAGTGTTACCTTGACAGATTGGGGTGAGTCTGCTCTTCCCTGTTTGTGTTACATTTACAGAGTGGGGTCAGTCTGCTCTTCCCTGGGTGTGTTACATTGACAGAGTGGGGTCAGCTGCTCTTTCTGGGAGTGTAACATTGAAAGACTGGGGTCATCCTGTTCTTCCCTAGGACTGTTACATTGACAGAGCGGGGTCAGTCTGCTCTTCCCTGGGTGGGTTACATTGACAGAGTGTGGTCAATCTGCTCATCCTTGGGTGGGTTACATTGACAGAGTGGGGTCAGTCTGCTCTTTCCTGGATGTGTTACATTGACAGAGTGTGGTCAGTCTGCTCTTCCCTGGGTGGGTTACATTGACAGAGTGGGATCAGGCTGCTCTTCCCTGGATGTGTTACATTGACACAGTGGGATCAGTCTACTCTTCTCTGGATGTGTTACATTGACAGAGTGGGATCAGTCTACTCTTCCCTCGGTGTGTTACATTGACAGAGTGGGTTCAGTCTGCTCTTCCCTGGGTGTGTTACATTGACAGAGTGAGGTCAGTCTGCTCTTCCCTGGGTGTGTTACATTGACAGAGTGGGTTCATTTTGCTCTTCCCTGGCTGTGTTACAGTGACAGAGTGGGGTCAGTCTGCTCTTCACTGGGTGGGTTACATTGACAGAGTGGGGTCAGTCTGCTATTCCCTGGGTGTGTTACATTGAAAGAGTGAGGTCAGTCTGCTCTTCCCTGGGTGTGTTACATTGACATCATGGTGTCAGTCTGCTCTTCCATCGGTGTGTTACATTGACAGTGTGAGGTCAGTCTGCGCTTCCCAGGGTGTGTTACATTGACAGAGTGGGGTCAGTCTGCTCTTCCCTGGGGGTGTTACATTGACAGAGTGAGGTCAGACTGCACTTCCCTCGGTGTGTTACATTGACAGAGTGACGTCAGTCTGCTCTTCCCTGGGTGTGTTACATTGACAGAGTGGGGTCAGTCTGCTCTTCCCTGGGTGTGTTACATTGACAGAGTGGGGTCAGTCTGGTCTTCCCTGGGTGTGTTACATTGACAGAGTGGGGTCAGTCTGTTCTTCACTGGGTGTGTTACATTGACAGAGTGTGTTCAGTCTGCTCTTCCCTGGATGTGTTACATTGACAGAGTGGGGTCAGTCTGCGCTTCCCTCAGTGTGTTACATTGACAGAGTGGGGTCAGTCTGTTCTTCACTGGGTGTGTTACATTGACAGAGTGGGGTCAGTCTGCTCTTCCCTGGATGTGTTACATTGACAGAGTGGGGTCAGTCTGCTCTTCACTGGTTATGTTTCATTGACAGTGTTGCGTCAGTTTGCTCTTCCCTGGATGTGTTACATTGACAGAGTGGGGTCAGTCTGCTCTTCCCTGGGTGTGTTACATTGACAGAGTGGGGTCAGTCTGCTCTTCCCTGGGTGTGTTACATTGACAGAGTGGGATCAGTCTACTCTTCCCTGGATGTGTTACATTGACAGAGTGGGGTCAGTCTGCTCTTGCCTGGGGTGTTACATTGACAGAGTGGGTTCAGTCTGCTCTTCCCTGCGTGTGTTACATTGACAGAGTGGGGTCAGTCTGCTCTTCCCTGGGTGTGTTACATTGACAGAGTGAGGTCAGTCTGCTCTTCCCTGGGTGTGTTACATTGACAGAGTGGGGTCAGTCTGCTCTTCCCTGGGTGTTTTACATTGACAGAGTGGGGTCAGTCTGCTCTTCCCTGGGTGTGTTACATTGACAGAGTGGGGTCAGTATGCTCTTTCCTGGGTGTGTTACATTGACAGAGTGAGGTCAGTCTGCTCTCCCCTGGGTGTGTTACATTGACAGTATGGTGTCAGTCTGCTCTTCCATTGGTGTGTTACATTGACAATTTGAGGTCAGTCTGCGCTTCCCAGGGTGTGTTACATTGACAGAGTGTGGTCAGTCTGCTCTTCCCTGGGTGTGTTACCTTGACAGATTGGGGTGAGTCTGCTCTTCCCTGGGTGTGTTACATTGACAGAGTGGGGTCAGCTGCTCTTTCTGGGAGTGTAACATTGAAAGACTGGGGTCATCCTGTTCTTCCCGAGGACTGTTACATTGACAGAGCGGGTTCAGTCTGCTCTTCCCTGGGTGGGTTACATTGACAGAGTGGGGTCAATCTGCTCATCCTTGGGTGGGTTACATTGACAGAGTGGGGTCAGTCTGCTCTTTCCTGGATGTGTTACATTGACAGAGTGTGGTCAGTCTGCTCTTCCCTGGGTGGGTTACATTGACAGAGTGGGATCAGGCTGCTCTTCCCTGGATGTGTTACATTGACACAGTGGGATCAGTCTACTCTTCTCTGGATGTGTTACATTGACAGAGTGGGATCAGTCTACTCTTCCCTCGGTGTGTTACATTGACAGAGTGGGTTCAGTCTGCTCTTCCCTGGGTGTGTTACATTGACAGAGTGGGGTCAGTCTGCTCTTCCCTGGGTGGGTTACATTGACAGAGTGGGGTCAGTCTGCTCTTCCCTGGGTGGGTTACATTGACAGAGTGAGGTCAGTCTGCTCTTCCCTGGGTGTGTTACATTGACAGTATGGTGTCAGTCTGCTCTTCCATCGGTGTGTTACATTGACAGAGTAAGGTCAGTCTGCGCTTCCCAGGGTCTGTTACATTGACAGAGTGGGGTCAGTCTGCTCTTCCCTGGGGGTGTTACATTGACAGAGTGGGGTCAGACTGCGCTTCCCTCGGTGTGTTACATTGACAGAGTGACGTCAGTCTGCTCTTCCCTGGGTATGTTACATTGACAGAGTGAGGTCAGTCTTCTCTTCCCTGGGTGAGTTACATTGACAGTGTGGTGTCAGTCTGCTCTTCCCTGGGTGTGTTACATTGACAGAGTGGGGTCAGTCTGCTCTTCCCTGGGTGTGTTACATTGACAGAGTGGGATCAGTCTGCTCTTCCCTGGGTGTGTTACATTGACAGAGTGGGGTCAGTCTGGTCTTCCCTGGGTGTGTTACATTGACAGAGTGGGGTCAGTCTGTTCTTCACTGGGTGTGTTACATTGACTGAGTGAGGTCAGTCTGCTCTTCCCTGGTTGTGTTACCTTGACAGATTGGGGTGAGTCTGCTCTTCCCTGGGTGTGTTACATTGACAGAGTGGGGTCAGTCTGCTCTTCCCTGGGTGTGTTACATTAACAGAGTGGGGTCAGCTGCTCTTTCTGGGAGTGTAACATTGAAAGACTGGGATCATCCTGTTCTTCCCTAGGACTGTTACATTGACAGAGCGGGGTCAGTCTGCTCTTCCCTGGGTGGGTTACATTGACAGAGTGTGGTCAATCTGCTCATCCTTGGGTGGGTTACATTGACAGAGTGGGGTCAGTCTGCTTTTTCCTGGATGTGTTACATTGACAGTGTGTGGTCAGTCTGTTCTTCCCTGGGTGGGTTACATTGACAGAGTGGGATCAGGCTGCTCTTCCCTGGATGTGTTACATTGACACAGTGGGATCAGTCTACTCTTCTCTGGATGTGTTACATTGACAGAGTGGGATCAGTCTACTCTTCCCTCGGTGTGTTACATTGACAGAGTGGGTTCAGTCTGCTCTTCCCTGGGTGTGTTACATTGACAGAGTGGGGTCAGTCTGCTTTTCCCTGGATGTGTTACATTGACACAGTGGGATCAGTCTACTCTTCTCTGGATGTGTTTCATTGACAGAGTGGGATCAGTCTACTCTTCCCTGGATGTGTTACATTGACAGAGTGGGGTCAGTCTGCTCTTGCCTGGGGTGTTACATTGACAGAGTGGGTTCAGTCTGCTCTTCCCTGCGTGTGTTACATTGACAGAGTGGGGTCAGTCTGCTCTTCCCTGGGTGTGTTACATTGACAGAGTGAGGTCAGTCTGCTCTTCCCTGGGTGTGTTACATTGACAGAGTGGGGTCAGTCTGCTCTTCCCTGGGTGTTTTACATTGACAGAGTGGGGTCAGTCTTCTCTTCCCTGGGTGTGTTACATTGACAGAGTGATGTCAGTCTGCTCTTCCCTGGGTGTGTTACATTGACAGTATGGTGTCAGTCTGCTCTTCCATTGGTGTGTTTCATTGACAATTTGAGGTCAGTCTGCGCTTCCCAGGGTATGTTACATTGACAGAGTGTGGTCAGTCTGCTCTTCCCTGGGTGTGTTACCTTGACAGATTGGGGTGAGTGTGCTCTTCCCTGGGTGTGTTACATTGACAGAGTGGGGTCAGCTGCTCTTTCTGGGAGTGTAACATTGAAAGACTGGGGTCATCCTGTTCTTCCCGAGGACTGTTACATTGACAGAGTGGGGTCAGTCTGCTCTTCCCTGGGTGTGTTACATTGACAGAGTGGGGTCAGTCTGGTCTTCCCTGGGTGTGTTACATTGACAGAGTGGGGTCAGTCTGTTCTTCACTGGGTGTGTTACATTGACAGAGTGTGTTCAGTCTGCTCTTCCCTGGATGTGTTACATTGACAGAGTGGGGTCAGTCTGCGCTTCCCTCAGTGTGTTACATTGACAGAGTGGGGTCAGTCTGTTCTTCACTGGGTGTGTTACATTGACAGAGTGGGGTCAGTCTGCTCTTCCCTGGATGTGTTACATTGACAGAGTGGGGTCAGTCTGCTCTTCACTGGTTATGTTTCATTGACAGAGTTGGGTCAGTTTGCTCTTCCCTGGATGTGTTACATTGACAGAGTGGGGTCAGTCTGCTCTTCCCTGGGTGTGTTACATTGACAGAGTGGGGTCAGTCTGCTCTTCCCTGGGTGTGTTACATTGACAGAGTGGGTTCAGTCTGCTCTTCCCTGCGTGTGTTACATTGACAGAGTGGGGTCAGTCTGCTCTTCCCTGGGTGTGTTACATTGACAGAGTGGGGTCAGTCTGGTCTTCCCTGGGTGTGTTACATTGACAGAGTGGGGTCAGTCCTCTCTTCCCTGGGTGTGTTACATTGACAGAGTGAGGTCAGTCTGCTGTTCCCTGGGTGTGTTACATTGACAGATTGGGTTCAGTCTGAGCTTCCCTCGGTGTGTTACATTGACAGAGTGGGGTCAGTCTGCTCTTGCCTGGGAGTGTTACATTGACAGAGTGGGGTCAGTCTGCACTACCCTGGGTGTGTTAAATTGACAGAGTGGGGTCGGTCTGCTATTCAATGTGTGTGTTACATTGTCAGAGTGGTGTCAGTCTGCTCTTCCCTGATTGTGTTACATTGACAGAGTGGGGTCAGTCTGCTCTTCCCAGGGTGTGTTACATTGACAGAGTGAGGTCAGTCTGCTCTTCCCTGGGTGTGTTACATTGACAGAGTGAGGTCAGTCTGCTCTTCCCTGGGTGTGTTACATTGACAGTATGGGGTCAGTCTGCTCTTCCCTGGGTGTGTTACATTGACAGAGTGGGGTCTGTATGCTCTTCCCTGGGTGTGTTACATTGACAGAGTGAGGTCAGTCTGCTCTTCCCTGGGTGTGTTAGATTGACAGAGTAAGGTCTGTCTGCTCTTCCCTGGGTGTGTTACATTGACAGAGTGAGGTCAGTCTGCTCTTCCCTCGGTGTGTTACATTGACAGAGTGAGGTCAGTCTGCTCTTCCCTGGGTGTGTTACATTGACAGAGTGGGGTCAGCTGCTCTTTCTGGGAGTGTAACATTGAAAGACTGGGGTCATCCTGTTGTTCCCTAGGACTGTTACATTGACAGAGTGGGGTCAGTCTTCTCTTCCCTGGGTGTGTTACATTGACAGAGTGGGGTCAGTATGCTCTTCCCTGGGTGTGTTACATTGACAGAGTGATGTCAGTCTGCTCTTCCCTGGGTGTGTTACATTGACAGTATGGTGTCAGTCTGCTCTTCCATTGGTGTGTTACATTGACAATTTGAGGTCAGTCTGCGCTTCCCAGGGTGTGTTACATTGACAGAGTGTGGTCAGTCTGCTCTTCCCTGGGTGTGTTACCTTGACAGATTGGGGTGAGTGTGCTCTTTCCTGGGTGTGTTACATTGACAGTGTGGGGTCAGCTGCTCTTTCTGGGAGTGTAACATTGAAAGACTGGGGTCATCCTGTTCTTCCCGAGGACTGTTACATTGACAGAGCGGGGTCAGTCTGCTCTTCCCTGGGTGGGTTACATTGACAGAGTGGGGTCAATCTACTCATCCTTGGGTGGGTTACATTGACAGAGTGGGGTCAGTCTGCTCTTTCCTGGATGTGTTACATTGACAGAGTGTGGTCAGTCTGCTCTTCCCTGGGTGGGTTACATTGACAGAGTGGGATCAGGCTGCTCTTCCCTGGATGTGTTACATTGACACAGTGGGACCAGTCTACTCTTCTCTGGATGTGTTACATTGACACAGTGGGATCAGTCTACTCTTCCCTGGGTGTGTTACATTGACAGAGTGGGTTCAGTCTGCTCTTCCCTGGGTGTGTTACATTGACAGAGTGGGGTCAGTCTGCTCTTCCCTGGGTGGGTTACATTGACAGAGTGGGGTCAGTCCGCTCTTCCCTGGGTGGGTTACATTGACAGAGTGAGGTCAGTCTGCTCTTCCCTGGGTGTGTTACATTGACAGTATGGTGTCAGTCTGCTCTTCCATCGGTGTGTTACATTGACAGAGTAAGGTCAGTCTGCGCTTCCCAGGGTGTGTTACATTGACAGAGTGGGGTCAGTCTGCTCTTTCCTGGGGGTGTTACATTGACAGAGTGGGGTCAGACTGCGCTTCCCTCGGTGTGTTACATTGACAGAGTGACGTCAGCCTGCTCTTCCCTGGGTATGTTACATTGACAGAGTGAGGTCAGTCTTCTCTTCCCTGGGTGAGTTACATTGACAGTGTGGTGTCAGTCTGCTCTTCCCTGGGTGTGTTACATTGACAGAGTGGGGTCAGTCTGCTCTTCCCTGGGTGTGTTACATTGACAGAGTGGGGTCAGTCTGCTCTTCCCTGGGTGTGTTACATTGACAGAGTGGGGTCAGTCTGTTCTTCACTGGGTGTGTTACATTGACAGAGTGTGGTCAGTCTGCTCTTACCTGGGAGTGTTACCTTGACAGATTGGGGTGAGTCTGCTCTTCCCTGTTTGTGTTACATTTACAGAGTGGGGTCAGTCTGCTCTTCCCTGGGTGTGTTACATTGACAGAGTGGGGTCAGCTGCTCTTTCTGGGAGTGTAACATTGAAAGACTGGGGTCATCCTGTTCTTCCCTAGGACTGTTACATTGACAGAGCGGGGTCAGTCTGCTCTTCCCTGGGTGGGTTACATTGACAGAGTGTGGTCAATCTGCTCATCCTTGGGTGGGTTACATTGACAGAGTGGGGTCAGTCTGCTCTTTCCTGGATGTGTTACATTGACAGAGTGTGGTCAGTCTGCTCTTCCCTGGGTGGGTTACATTGACAGAGTGGGATCAGGCTGCTCTTCCCTGGATGTGTTACATTGACACAGTGGGATCAGTCTACTCTTCTCTGGATGTGTTACATTGACAGAGTGGGATCAGTCTACTCTTCCCTCGGTGTGTTACATTGACAGAGTGGGTTCAGTCTGCTCTTCCCTGGGTGTGTTACATTGACAGAGTGAGGTCAGTCTGCTCTTCCCTGGGTGTGTTACATTGACAGAGTGGGTTCATTCTGCTCTTCCCTGGCTGTGTTACAGTGACAGAGTGGGGTCAGTCTGCTCTTCACTGGGTGGGTTACATTGACAGAGTGGGGTCAGTCTGCTATTCCCTGGGTGTGTTACATTGAAAGAGTGAGGTCAGTCTGCTCTTCCCTGGGTGTCTTACATTGACATCATGGTGTCAGTCTGCTCTTCCATCGGTGTGTTACATTGACAGTGTGAGGTCAGTCTGCGCTTCCCAGGGTGTGTTACATTGACAGAGTGGGGTCAGTCTGCTCTTCCCTGGGGGTGTTACATTGACAGAGTGAGGTCAGACTGCACTTCCCTCGGTGTGTTACATTGACAGAGTGACGTCAGTCTGCTCTTCCCTGGGTGTGTTACATTGACAGAGTGGGGTCAGTCTGCTCTTCCCTGGGTGTGTTACATTGACAGAGTGGGGTCAGTCTGGTCTTCCCTGGGTGTGTTACATTGACAGAGTGGGGTCAGTCTGTTCTTCACTGGGTGTGTTACATTGACAGAGTGTGTTCAGTCTGCTCTTCCCTGGATGTGTTACATTGACAGAGTGGGGTCAGTCTGCGCTTCCCTCAGTGTGTTACATTGACAGAGTGGGGTCAGTCTGTTCTTCACTGGGTGTGTTACATTGACAGAGTGGGGTCAGTCTGCTCTTCCCTGGATGTGTTACATTGACAGAGTGGGGTCAGTCTGCTCTTCACTGGTTATGTTTCATTGACAGTGTTGCGTCAGTTTGCTCTTCCCTGGATGTGTTACATTGACAGAGTGGGGTCAGTCTGCTCTTCCCTGGGTGTGTTACATTGACAGAGTGGGGTCAGTCTGCTCTTCCCTGGGTGTGTTACATTGACAGAGTGGGATCAGTCTACTCTTCCCTGGATGTGTTACATTGACAGAGTGGGGTCAGTCTGCTCTTGCCTGGGGTGTTACATTGACAGAGTGGGTTCAGTCTGCTCTTCCCTGCGTGTGTTACATTGACAGAGTGGGGTCAGTCTGCTCTTCCCTGGGTGTGTTACATTGACAGAGTGAGGTCAGTCTGCTCTTCCCTGGGTGTGTTACATTGACAGAGTGGGGTCAGTCTGCTCTTCCCTGGGTGTTTTACATTGACAGAGTGGGGTCAGTCTGCTCTTCCCTGGGTGTGTTACATTGACAGAGTGGGGTCAGTATGCTCTTTCCTGGGTGTGTTACATTGACAGAGTGAGGTCAGTCTGTTCTCCCCTGGGTGTGTTACATTGACAGTATGGTGTCAGTCTGCTCTTCCATTGGTGTGTTACATTGACAATTTGAGGTCAGTCTGCGCTTCCCAGGGTGTGTTACATTGACAGAGTGTGGTCAGTCTGCTCTTCCCTGGGTGTGTTACCTTGACAGATTGGGGTGAGTCTGCTCTTCCCTGGGTGTGTTACATTGACAGAGTGGGGTCAGCTGCTCTTTCTGGGAGTGTAACATTGAAAGACTGGGGTCATCCTGTTCTTCCCGAGGACTGTTACATTGACAGAGCGGGTTCAGTCTGCTCTTCCCTGGGTGGGTTACATTGACAGAGTGGGGTCAATCTGCTCATCCTTGGGTGGGTTACATTGACAGAGTGGGGTCAGTCTGCTCTTTCCTGGATGTGTTACATTGACAGAGTGTGGTCAGTCTGCTCTTCCCTGGGTGGGTTACATTGACAGAGTGGGATCAGGCTGCTCTTCCCTGGATGTGTTACATTGACACAGTGGGATCAGTCTACTCTTCTCTGGATGTGTTACATTGACAGAGTGGGATCAGTCTACTCTTCCCTCGGTGTGTTACATTGACAGAGTGGGTTCAGTCTGCTCTTCCCTGGGTGTGTTACATTGACAGAGTGGGGTCAGTCTGCTCTTCCCTGGGTGGGTTACATTGACAGAGTGGGGTCAGTCTGCTCTTCCCTGGGTGGGTTACATTGACAGAGTGAGGTCAGTCTGCTCTTCCCTGGGTGTGTTACATTGACAGTATGGTGTCAGTCTGCTCTTCCATCGGTGTGTTACATTGACAGAGTAAGGTCAGTCTGCGCTTCCCAGGGTCTGTTACATTGACAGAGTGGGGTCAGTCTGCTCTTCCCTGGGGGTGTTACATTGACAGAGTGGGGTCAGACTGCGCTTCCCTCGGTGTGTTACATTGACAGAGTGACGTCAGTCTGCTCTTCCCTGGGTATGTTACATTGACAGAGTGAGGTCAGTCTTCTCTTCCCTGGGTGAGTTACATTGACAGTGTGGTGTCAGTCTGCTCTTCCCTGGGTGTGTTACATTGACAGAGTGGGGTCAGTCTGCTCTTCCCTGGGTGTGTTACATTGACAGAGTGGGATCAGTCTGCTCTTCCCTGCGTGTGTTACATTGACAGAGTGGGGTCAGTCTGGTCTTCCCTGGGTGTGTTACATTGACAGAGTGGGGTCAGTCTGTTCTTCACTGGGTGTGTTACATTGACTGAGTGAGGTCAGTCTGCTCTTCCCTGGTTGTGTTACCTTGACAGATTGGGGTGAGTCTGCTCTTCCCTGGGTGTGTTACATTGACAGAGTGGGGTCAGTCTGCTCTTCCCTGGGTGTGTTACATTAACAGAGTGGGGTCAGCTGCTCTTTCTGGGAGTGTAACATTGAAAGACTGGGATCATCCTGTTCTTCCCTAGGACTGTTACATTGACAGAGCGGGGTCAGTCTGCTCTTCCCTGGGTGGGTTACATTGACAGAGTGGGGTCAATCTGCTCATCCTTGGGTGGGTTACATTGACAGAGTGGGGTCAGTCTGCTTTTTCCTGGATGTGTTACATTGACAGTGTGTGGTCAGTCTGTTCTTCCCTGGGTGGGTTACATTGACAGAGTGGGATCAGGCTGCTCTTCCCTGGATGTGTTACATTGACACAGTGGGATCAGTCTACTCTTCTCTGGATGTGTTACATTGACAGAGTGGGATCAGTCTACTCTTCCCTCGGTGTGTTACATTGACAGAGTGGGTTCAGTCTGCTCTTCCCTGGGTGTGTTACATTGACAGAGTGGGGTCAGTCTGCTTTTCCCTGGATGTGTTACATTGACACAGTGGGATCAGTCTACTCTTCTCTGGATGTGTTACATTGACAGAGTGGGATCAGTCTACTCTTCCCTGGATGTGTTACATTGACAGAGTGGGGTCAGTCTGCTCTTGCCTGGGGTGTTACATTGACAGAGTGGGTTCAGTCTGCTCTTCCCTGCGTGTGTTACATTGACAGAGTGGGGTCAGTCTGCTCTTCCCTGGGTGTGTTACATTGACAGAGTGAGGTCAGTCTGCTCTTCCCTGGGTGTGTTACATTGACAGAGTGGGGTCAGTCTGCTCTTCCCTGGGTGTTTTACATTGACAGAGTGGGGTCAGTCTTCTCTTCCCTGGGTGTGTTACATTGACAGAGTGATGTCAGTCTGCTCTTCCCTGGGTGTGTTACATTGACAGTATGGTGTCAGTCTGCTCTTCCATTGGTGTGTTTCATTGACAATTTGAGGTCAGTCTGCGCTTCCCAGGGTGTGTTACATTGACAGAGTGTGGTCAGTCTGCTCTTCCCTGGGTGTGTTACCTTGACAGATTGGGGTGAGTGTGCTCTTCCCTGGGTGTGTTACATTGACAGAGTGGGGTCAGCTGCTCTTTCTGGGAGTGTAACATTGAAAGACTGGGGTCATCCTGTTCTTCCCGAGGACTGTTACATTGACAGAGTGGGGTCAGTCTGCTCTTCCCTGGGTGTGTTACATTGACAGAGTGGGGTCAGTCTGGTCTTCCCTGGGTGTGTTACATTGACAGAGTGGGGTCAGTCTGTTCTTCACTGGGTGTGTTACATTGACAGAGTGTGTTCAGTCTGCTCTTCCCTGGATGTGTTACATTGACAGAGTGGGGTCAGTCTGCGCTTCCCTCAGTGTGTTACATTGACAGAGTGGGGTCAGTCTGTTCTTCACTGGGTGTGTTACATTGACAGAGTGGGGTCAGTCTGCTCTTCCCTGGATGTGTTACATTGACAGAGTGGGGTCAGTCTGCTCTTCACTGGTTATGTTTCATTGACAGAGTTGGGTCAGTTTGCTCTTCCCTGGATGTGTTACATTGACAGAGTGGGGTCAGTCTGCTCTTCCCTGGGTGTGTTACATTGACAGAGTGGGGTCAGTCTGCTCTTCCCTGGGTGTGTTACATTGACAGAGTGGGTTCAGTCTGCTCTTCCCTGCGTGTGTTACATTGACAGAGTGGGGTCAGTCTGCTCTTCCCTGGGTGTGTTACATTGACAGAGTGAGGTCAGTCTGCTCTTCCCTGGGTGTGTTACATTGACAGAGTGGGGTCAGTCTGCTCTTCCCTGGGTGTTTTACATTGACAGAGTGGGGTCAGTCTGCTCTTCCCTGGGTGTGTTACATTGACAGAGTGGGGTCAGTATGCTCTTTCCTGGGTGTGTTACATTGACAGAGTGAGGTCAGTCTGCTCTCCCCTGGGTGTGTTACATTGACAGTATGGTGTCAGTCTGCTCTTCCATTGGTGTGTTACATTGACAATTTGAGGTCAGTCTGCGCTTCCCAGGTTGTGTTACATTGACAGAGTGTGGTCAGTCTGCTCTTCCCTGGGTGTGTTACCTTGACAGATTGGGGTTAGTCTGCTCTTCCCTGGGTGTGTTACATTGACAGAGTGGGGTCAGCTGCTCTTTCTGGGAGTGTAACATTGAAAGACTGGGGTCATCCTGTTCTTCCCGAGGACTGTTACATTGACAGAGCGGGTTCAGTCTGCTCTTCTCTGGGTGGGTTACATTGACAGAGTGGGGTCAATCTGCTCATCCTTTGGTGGTTTACATTGACAGAGTGGGGTCAGTCTGCTCTTTCCTGGATGTGTTACATTGACAGAGTGTGGTCAGTCTGCTCTTCCCTGGGTGGGTTACATTGACAGAGTGGGATCAGGCTGCTCTTCCCTGGATGTGTTACATTGACACAGTGGGATCAGTCTACTCTTCTCTGGATGTGTTACATTGACAGAGTGGGATCAGTCTACTCTTCCCTCGGTGTGTTACATTGACAGAGTGGGTTCAGTCTGCTCTTCCCTGGGTGTGTTACATTGACAGAGTGGGGTCAGTCTGCTCTTCCCTGGGTGGGTTACATTGACAGAGTGTGGTCAGTCTGCTCTTCCCTGGGTGGGTTACATTGACAGAGTGAGGTCAGTCTGCTCTTCCCTGGGTGTGTTACATTGACAGTATGGTGTCAGTCTGCTCTTCCATCGGTGTGTTACATTGACAGAGTAAGGTCAGTCTGCGCTTCCCAGGGTCTGTTACATTGACAGAGTGGGGTCAGTCTGCTCTTCCCTGGGGGTGTTACATTGACAGAGTGGGGTCAGACTGCGCTTCCCTCGGTGTGTTACATTGACAGAGTGACGTCAGTCTGCTCTTCCCTGGGTATGTTACATTGACAGAGTGAGGTCAGTCTTCTCTTCCCTGGGTGAGTTACATTGACAGTGTGGTGTCAGTCTGCTCTTCCCTGGGTGTGTTACATTGACAGAGTGGGGTCAGTCTGCTCTTCCCTGGGTGTGTTACATTGACAGAGTGGGATCAGTCTGCTCTTCCCTGGGTGTGTTACATTGACAGAGTGGGGTCAGTCTGGTCTTCCCTGGGTGTGTTACATTGACAGAGTGGGGTCAGTCTGTTCTTCACTGGGTGTGTTACATTGACTGAGTGAGGTCAGTCTGCTCTTCCCTGGTTGTGTTACCTTGACAGATTGGGGTGAGTCTGCTCTTCCCTGGGTGTGTTACATTGACAGAGTGGGGTCAGTCTGCTCTTCCCTGGGTGTGTTACATTAACAGAGTGGGGTCAGCTGCTCTTTCTGGGAGTGTAACATTGAAAGACTGGGATCATCCTGTTCTTCCCTAGGACTGTTACATTGACAGAGCGGGGTCAGTCTGCTCTTCCCTGGTTGGGTTACATTGACAGAGTGGGGTCAATCTGCTCATCCTTGGGTGGGTTACATTGACAGAGTGGGGTCAGTCTGCTTTTTCCTGGATGTGTTACATTGACAGTGTGTGGTCAGTCTGCTCTTCCCTGGGTGGGTTACATTGACAGAGTGGGATCAAGCTGCTCTTCCCTGGATGTGTTACATTGACACAGTGGGATCAGTCTACTCTTCTCTGGATGTGTTACATTGACAGAGTGGGATCAGTCTACTCTTCCCTCGGTGTGTTACATTGACAGAGTGGGTTCAGTCTGCTCTTCCCTGGGTGTGTTACATTGACAGAGTGGGGTCAGTCTGCTTTTCCCTGGATGTGTTACATTGACACAGTGGGATCAGTCTACTCTTCTCTGGATGTGTTACATTGACAGAGTGGGATCAGTCTACTCTTCCCTGGATGTGTTACATTGACAGAGTGGGGTCAGTCTGCTCTTGCCTGGGGTGTTACATTGACAGAGTGGGTTCAGTCTGCTCTTCCCTGCGTGTGTTACATTGACAGAGTGGGGTCAGTCTGCTCTTCCCTGGGTGTGTTACATTGACAGAGTGAGGTCAGTCTGCTCTTCCCTGGGTGTGTTACATTGACAGAGTGGGGTCAGTCTGCTCTTCCCTGGGTGTTTTACATTGACAGAGTGGGGTCAGTCTTCTCTTCCCTGGGTGTGTTACATTGACAGAGTGGGGTCAGTATGCTCTTCCCTGGGTGTGTTACATTGACAGAGTGATGTCAGTCTGCTCTTCCCTGGGTGTGTTACATTGACAGTATGGTGTCAGTCTGCTCTTCCATTGGTGTGTTTCATTGACAATTTGAGGTCAGTCTGCGCTTCCCAGGGTGTGTTACATTGACAGAGTGTGGTCAGTCTGCTCTTCCCTGGGTGTGTTACCTTGACAGATTGGGGTGAGTGTGCTCTTCCCTGGGTGTGTTACATTGACAGAGTGGGGTCAGCTGCTCTTTCTGGGAGTGTAACATTGAAAGACTGGGGTCATCCTGTTCTTCCCGAGGACTGTTACATTGACAGAGCGGGGTCAGTCTGCTCTTCCCTGGGTGGGTTACATTGACAGAGTGGGGTCAATCTACTCATCCTTGGGTGGGTTAAATTGACAGAGTGGGGTCAGTCTGCTCTTTCCTGGATGTGTTACATTGACAGAGTGTGGTCAGTCTGCTCTTCCCTGGGTGGGTTACATTGACAGAGTGGGATCAGGCTGCTCTTCCCTGGATGTGTTACATTGACACAGTGGGATCAGTCTACTCTTCTCTGGATGTGTTACATTGACAGAGTGGGATCAGTCTACTCTTCCCTGGGTGTGTTACATTGACAGAGTGGGTTCAGTCTGCTCTTCCCTGGGTGTGTTACATTGACAGAGTGGGGTCAGTCTGCTCTTCCGTGGGTGGGTTACATTGACAGAGTGGGGTCAGTCCGCTCTTCCCTGGGTGGGTTACATTGACAGAGTGAGGTCAGTCTGCTCTTCCCTGGGTGTGTTACATTGACAGTATGGTGTCAGTCTGCTCTTCCATCGGTGTGTTACATTGACAGAGTAAGTTCAGTCTGCGCTTCCCAGGGTGTGTTACATTGACAGAGTGGGGTCAGTCTGCTCTTCCCTGGGGGTGTTACATTGACAGAGTGGGGTCAGACTGCGCTTCCCTCGGTGTGTTACATTGACAGAGTGACGTCAGTCTGCTCTTCCCTGGGTATGTTACATTGACAGAGTGAGGTCAGTCTTCTCTTCCCTGGGTGAGTTACATTGACAGCGTGGTGTCAGTCTGCTCTTCCCTGGGTGTGTTACATTGACAGAGTGGGGTCAGTCTGCTCTTCCCTGCGTGTGTTACATTGACAGAGTGGGGTCAGTCTGCTCTTCCCTGGGTGTGTTACATTGACAGAGTGGGGTCAGTCTGTTCTTCACTGGGTGTGTTACATTGACAGAGTGTGGTCAGTCTGCTCTTCCCTGGGAGTGTTACCTTGACAGATTGGGGTGAGTCTGTTCTTCCCTGGGTGTGACACATTTACAGAGTGGGGTCAGTCTGCTCTTCCCTGGGTGTGTTACATTGACAGAGTGGGGTCAGCTGCTCTTTCTGGGAGTGTAACATTGAAAGACTGGGGTCATCCTGTTCTTCCCTAGGACTGTTACATTGACAGAGCGGGGTCAGTCTGCTCTTCCCTGGGTGGGTTACATTGACAGAGTGGGGTCAATCTGCTCATCCTTGGGTGGGTTACATTGACAGAGTGGGGTCAGTCTGCTCTTTCCTGGATGTGTTACATTGACAGAGTGTGGTCAGTCTGCTCTTCCCTGGGTGGGTTGCATTGACAGAGTGGGATCAGGCTGCTCTTCCCTGGATGTGTTACATTGACACAGTGGGATCAGTCTACTCTTCTCTGGATGTGTTACATTGACAGAGTGGGATCAGTCTACTCTTCCCTCGGTGTGTTACATTGACAGAGTGGGTTCAGTCTGCTCTTCCCTGGGTGTGTTACATTGACAGAGTGGGGTCAGTCTGCTCTTCCCTGCGTGTGTTACATTGACAGAGTGAGGTCAGTCTGCTCTTCCCTGGGTGTGTTACATTGACAGAGTGGGTACATTCTGCTCTTCCCTGGCTGTGTTACAGTGACAGAGTGGGGTCAGTCTGCTCTTCCCTGGGTGGGTTACATTGACAGAGTGGGGTCAGTCTGCTATTCCCTGGGTGTGTTACATTGAAAGAGTGAGGTCAGTCTGCTCTTCCCTGGGTGTGTTACATTGACATCATGGTGTCAGTCTGCTCTTCCATCGGTGTGTTACATTGACAGTGTGAGGTCAGTCTGCGCTTCCCAGGGTGTGTTACATTGACAGAGTGGGGTCAGTCTGCTCTTCCCTGGGGGTGTTACATTGACAGAGTGAGGTCAGACTGCACTTCCCTCGGTGTGTTACATTGACAGAGTGACGTCAGTCTGCTCTTCCCTGGGTGTGTTACATTGACAGAGTGGGGTCAGTCTGCTCTTCCCTGGGTGTGTTACATTGACAGAGTGGGGTCAGTCTGGTCTTCCCTGGGTGTGTTACATTGACAGAGTGGGGTCAGTCTGTTCTTCACTGGGTGTGTTACATTGACAGAGTGTGTTCAGTCTGCTCTTCCCTGGATGTATTACATTGACAGAGTGGGGTCAGTCTGAGCTTCCCTCAGTGTGTTACATTGACAGAGTGGGGTCAGTCTGTTCTTCACTGGCTGTGTTACATTGACAGAGTGGGGTCAGTCTGCTCTTCCCTGGATGTGTTACATTGACAGAGTGGGGTCAGTCTGCTCTTCACTGGTTATGTTTCATTGACAGACTTGGGTCAGTTTGCTCTTCCCTGGATGTGTTACATTGTTAGAGTGGGGTCAGTCTGCTCTTCCCTGGGTGTGTTACATTGACAGAGTGGGGTCAGTCTGCTCTTCCCTGGGTGTGTTACATTGACAGAGTGGGATCAGTCTACTCTTCCCTGGATGTGTTACATTGACAGAGTGGGGTCAGTCTGCTCTTGCCTGGGGTGTTACATTGACAGAGTGGGTTCAGTCTGCTCTTCCCTGCGTGTGTTACATTGACAGAGTGGGGTCAGTCTGCTCTTCCCTGCGTGTGTTACATTGACAGAGTGAGGTCAGTCTGCTCTTCCCTGGGTGTGTTACATTGACAGAGTGGGGTCAGTCTGCTCTTCCCTGGGTGTTTTACATTGACAGAGTGGGGTCAGTCTGCTCTTCCCTGGGTGTGTTACATTGACAGAGTGGGGTCAGTATGCTCTTCCCTGGGTGTGTTACATTGACAGAGTGAGGTCAGTCTGCTCTCCCCTGGGTGTGTTACATTGACAGTATGGTGTCAGTCTGCTCTTCCATTGGTGTGTTACATTGACAATTTGAGGTCAGTCTGCTCTTCCCTGGGTGTGTTACATTGACAGAGTGTGGTCAGTCTGCTCTTCCCTGGGTGTGTTACCTTGACAGATTGGGGTGAGTCTGCTCTTCCCTGGGTGTGTTACATTGACAGAGTGGGGTCAGCTGCTCTTTCTGGGAGTGTAACATTGAAAGACTGGGGTCATCCTGTTCTTTCCGAGGACTGTTACATTGACAGAGCGGGTTCAGTCTGCTCTTCCCTGGGTGGGTTACATTGACAGAGTGGGGTCAATCTGCTCATCCTTGGGTGGGTTACATTGACAGAGTGGGGTCAGTCTGCTCTTTCCTGGATGTGTTACATTGACAGAGTGTGGTCAGTCTGCTCTTCCCTGGGTGGGTTACATTGACAGAGTGGGATCAGGCTGCTCTTCCCTGGATGTGTTACATTGACACAGTGGGATCAGTCTACTCTTCTCTGGATGTGTTACATTGACAGAGTGGGATCAGTCTACTCTTCCCTCGGTGTGTTACATTGACAGAGTGGGTTCAGTCTGCTCTTCCCTGGGTGTGTTACATTGACAGAGTGGGGTCAGTCTGCTCTTCCGTGGGTGGGTTACATTGACAGAGTGGGGTCAGTCTGCTCTTCCCTGGGTGGGTTACATTGACAGAGTGAGGTCAGTCTGCTCTTCCCTGGGTGTGTTACATTGACAGTATGGTGTCAGTCTGCTCTTCCATCGGTGTGTTACATTGACAGAGTAAGGTCAGTCTGCGCTTCCCAGGGTGTGTTACATTGACAGAGTGGGGTCAGTCTGCTCTTCCCTGCGTGTGTTACATTGACAGAGTGGGGTCAGTCTGCTCTTCCCTGGGTGTGTTACATTGACAGAGTGAGGTCAGTCTGCTCTTCCCTGGGTGTGTTACATTGACAGAGTGGGGTCAGTCTGCTCTTCCCTGGGTGTTTTACATTGACAGAGTGGGGTCAGTCTGCTCTTCCCTGGGTGTGTTACATTGACAGAGTGGGGTCAGTATGCTCTTCCCTGGGTGTGTTACATTGACAGAGTGAGGTCAGTCTGCTCTTCCCTGGGTGTGTTACATTGACAGTATGGTGTCAGTCTGCTCTTCCATTGGTGTGTTACATTGACAATTTGAGGTCAGTCTGCGCTTCCCAGGGTGTGTTACATTGACAGAGTGTGGTCTGTCTGCTCTTCCCTGGGTGTGTTACCTTGACAGATTGGGGTGAGTCTGCTCTTCCCTGGGTGTGTTACATTGACAGAGTGGGGTCAGCTGCTCTTTCTGGGAGTGTAACATTGAAAGACTGGGGTCATCCTGTTCTTTCCGAGGACTGTTACATTGACAGAGCGGGTTCAGTCTGCTCTTCCCTGGGTGGGTTACATTGACAGAGTGGGGTCAATCTGCTCATCCTTGGGTGGGTTACATTGACAGAGTGGGGTCAGTCTGCTCTTTCCTGGATGTGTTACATTGACAGAGTGTGGTCAGTCTGCTCTTCCCTGGGTGGGTTACATTGACAGAGTGGGATCAGGCTGCTCTTCCCTGGATGTGTTACATTGACACAGTGGGATCAGTCTACTCTTCTCTGGATGTGTTACATTGACAGAGTGGGATCAGTCTACTCTTCCCTCGGTGTGTTACATTGACAGAGTGGGTTCAGTCTGCTCTTCCCTGGGTGTGTTACATTGACAGAGTGGGGTCAGTCTGCTCTTCCCTGGGTGGATTACATTGACAGAGTGGGGTCAGTCTGCTCTTCCCTGGGTGGGTTACATTGACAGAGTGAGGTCAGTCTGCTCTTCCCTGGGTGTGTTACATTGACAGTATGGTGTCAGTCTGCTCTTCCATCGGTGTGTTACATTGACAGAGTAAGGTCAGTCTGCGCTTCCCAGGGTGTGTTACATTGACAGAGTGGGAACAGTCTGCTCTTCCCTGCGTGTGTTACATTGACAGAGTGGGGTCAGTCTGCTCTTCCCTGGGTGTGTTACATTGACAGAGTGAGGTCAGTCTGCTCTTCCCTGGGTGTGTTACATTGACAGAGTGGGGTCAGTCTGCTCTTCCCTGGGTGTTTTACATTGACAGAGTGGGGTCAGTCTGCTCTTCCCTGGGTGTGTTACATTGACAGAGTGGGGTCAGTATGCTCTTCCCTGGGTGTGTTACATTGACAGAGTGAGGTCAGTCTGCTCTCCCCTGGGTGTGTTACATTGACAGTATGGTGTCAGTCTGCTCTGCCATTGGTGTGTTACATTGACAATTTGAGGTCAGTCTGCGCTTCCCAGGGTGTGTTACATTGACAGAGTGTGGTCAGTCTGCTCTTCTCTGGATGTGTTACATTGACAGAGTGGGATCAGTCTACTCTTCCCTCGGTGTGTTACATTGACAGAGTGGGTTCAGTCTGCTCTTCCCTGGGTGTGTTACATTGACAGAGTGGGGTCAGTCTGCTCTTCCCTGGGTGGGTTACATTGACAGAGTGGGGTCAGTCTGCTCTTCCCTGGGTGGGTTACATTGACAGAGTGAGGTCAGTCTGCTCTTCCCTGGGTGTGTTACATTGACAGTATGGTGTCAGTCTGCTCTTCCATCGGTGTGTTACATTGACAGAGTAAGGTCAGTCTGCGCTTCCCAGGGTGTGTTACATTGACAGAGTGGGGTCAGTCTGCTCTTCCCTGGGGGTGTTACATTGACAGAGTGGGGTCAGACTGCGCTTCCCTCGGTGTGTTACATTGACAGAGTGACGTCAGTCTGCTCTTCCCTGGGTATGTTACATTGACAGCGTGAGGTCAGTCTTCTCTTCCCTGGGTGAGTTACATTGACAATGTGGTGTCAGTCTGCTCTTCCCTGGGTGTGTTACATTGACAGAGTGTGGTCAGTCTGCTCTTCCCTGGGTGGGTTACATTGACAGAGTGGGATCAGGCTGCTCTTCCCTGGATGTGTTACATTGACACAGTGGGATCAGTCTACTCTTCTCTGGATGTGTTACATTGACAGAGTGGGATCAGTCTACTCTTCCCTCGGTGTGTTACATTGACAGAGTGGGTTCAGTCTGCTCTTCCCTGGGTGTGTTACATTGACAGAGTGGGTTCAGTCTGCTCTTCCCTGGGTGGATTACATTGACAGAGTTGGGTCAGTCTGCTCTTCCCTGGGTGGGTTACATTGGCAGAGTGAGGTCAGTCTGCTCTTCCCTGGGTGTGTTACATTGACAGTATGGTGTCAGTCTGCTCTTCCATCGGTGTGTTACATTGACAGAGTAAGGTCAGTCTGCGCTTCCCAGGGTGTGTTACATTGACAGAGTGGGAACAGTCTGCTCTTCCCTGCGTGTGTTACATTGACAGAGTGGGGTCAGTCTGCTCTTCCCTGGGTGTGTTACATTGACAGAGTGAGGTCAGTCTGCTCTTCCCTGGGTGTGTTACATTGACAGAGTGGGGTCAGTCTGCTCTTCCCTGGGTGTTTTACATTGACAGAGTGGGGTCAGTCTGCTCTTCCCTGGGTGTGTTACATTGACAGAGTGGGGTCAGTATGCTCTTCCCTGGGTGTGTTACATTGACAGAGTGAGGTCAGTCTGCTCTCCCCTGGGTGTGTTACATTGACAGTATGGTGTCAGTCTGCTCTGCCATTGGTGTGTTACATTGACAATTTGAGGTCAGTCTGCGCTTCCCAGGGTGTGTTACATTGACAGAGTGTGGTCAGTCTGCTCTTCTCTGGATGTGTTACATTGACAGAGTGGGATCAGTCTACTCTTCCCTCGGTGTGTTACATTGACAGAGTGGGTTCAGTCTGCTCTTCCCTGGGTGTGTTACATTGACAGAGTGGGGTCAGTCTGCTCTTCCCTGGGTGGGTTACATTGACAGAGTGGGGTCAGTCTGCTCTTCCCTGGGTGGGTTACATTGACAGAGTGAGGTCAGTCTGCTCTTCCCTGGGTGTGTTACATTGACAGTATGGTGTCAGTCTGCTCTTCCATCGGTGTGTTACATTGACAGAGTAAGGTCAGTCTGCGCTTCCCAGGGTGTGTTACATTGACAGAGTGGGGTCAGTCTGCTCTTCCCTGGGGGTGTTACATTGACAGAGTGGGGTCAGACTGCGCTTCCCTCGGTGTGTTACATTGACAGAGTGACGTCAGTCTGCTCTTCCCTGGGTATGTTACATTGACAGAGTGAGGTCAGTCTTCTCTTCCCTGGGTGAGTTACATTGACAATGTGGTGTCAGTCTGCTCTTCCCTGGGTGTGTTACATTGACAGAGTGGGGTCAGTCTGCTCTTCCCTGGGTGTGTTACATTGACAGAGTGGGGTCAGTCTGCTCTTCCCTGGGTGTGTTACATTGACAGAGTGGGGTCAGTCTGGTCTTCCCTGGGTGTGTTACATTGACAGAGTGGGGTCAGTCTGTTCTTCACTGGGTGTGTTACATTGACTGAGTGAGGTCAGTCTGCTCTTCCCTGGGTGTGTTACCTTGACAGATTGGGGTGAGTCTGCTCTTCCCTGGGTGTGTTACATTGACAGAGTGGGGTCAGTCTGCTCTTCCCTGGGTGTGTTACATTGACAGAGTGGGGTCAGCTGCTCTTTCTGGGAGTGTAACATTGAAAGACTGGGGTCATCCTGTTCTTCCCTAGGACTGTTAAATTGACAGAGCGGGGTCAGTCTGCTCTTCCCTGGGTGGGTTACATTGACAGAGTGGGGTCAATCTGCTCATCCTTGGGTGTGTTACATTGACAGAGTGGGGTCAGCTGCTCTTTCTGGGAGTGTAACATTGAAAGACTGGGGTCATCCTGTTCTTTCCGAGGACTGTTACATTGACAGAGCGGGTTCAGTCTGCTCTTCCCTGGGTGGGTTACATTGACAGAGTGGGGTCAATCTGCTCATCCTTGGGTGGGTTACATTGACAGAGTGGGGTCAGTCTGCTCTTTCCTGGATGTGTTACATTGACAGAGTGTGGTCAGTCTGCTCTTCCCTGGGTGGGTTACATTGACAGAGTGGGATCAGGCTGCTCTTCCCTGGATGTGTTACATTGACACAGTGGGATCAGTCTACTCTTCTCTGGATGTGTTACATTGACAGAGTGGGATCAGTCTACTCTTCCCTCGGTGTGTTACATTGACAGAGTGGGTTCAGTCTGCTCTTCCCTGGGTGTGTTACATTGACAGAGTGGGGTCAGTCTGCTCTTCCCTGGGTGGATTACATTGACAGAGTGGGGTCAGTCTGCTCTTCCCTGGGTGGGTTACATTGACAGAGTGAGGTCAGTCTGCTCTTCCCTGGGTGTGTTACATTGACAGTATGGTGTCAGTCTGCTCTTCCATCGGTGTGTTACATTGACAGAGTAAGGTCAGTCTGCGCTTCCCAGGGTGTGTTACATTGACAGAGTGGGAACAGTCTGCTCTTCCCTGCGTGTGTTACATTGACAGAGTGGGGTCAGTCTGCTCTTCCCTGGGTGTGTTACATTGACAGAGTGAGGTCAGTCTGCTCTTCCCTGGGTGTGTTACATTGACAGAGTGGGGTCAGTCTGCTCTTCCCTGGGTGTTTTACATTGACAGAGTGGGGTCAGTCTGCTCTTCCCTGGGTGTGTTACATTGACAGAGTGGGGTCAGTATGCTCTTCCCTGGGTGTGTTACATTGACAGAGTGAGGTCAGTCTGCTCTCCCCTGGGTGTGTTACATTGACAGTATGGTGTCAGTCTGCTCTGCCATTGGTGTGTTACATTGACAATTTGAGGTCAGTCTGCGCTTCCCAGGGTGTGTTACATTGACAGAGTGTGGTCAGTCTGCTCTTCTCTGGATGTGTTACATTGACAGAGTGGGATCAGTCTACTCTTCCCTCGGTGTGTTACATTGACAGAGTGGGTTCAGTCTGCTCTTCCCTGGGTGTGTTACATTGACAGAGTGGGGTCAGTCTGCTCTTCCCTGGGCGGGTTACATTGACAGAGTGGGGTCAGTCTGCTCTTCCCTGGGTGGGTTACATTGACAGAGTGAGGTCAGTCTGCTCTTCCCTGGGTGTGTTACATTGACAGTATGGTGTCAGTCTGCTCTTCCATCGGTGTGTTACATTGACAGAGTAAGGTCAGTCTGCGCTTCCCAGGGTGTGTTACATTGACAGAGTGGGGTCAGTCTGCTCTTCCCTGGGGGTGTTACATTGACAGAGTGGGGTCAGACTGCGCTTCCCTCGGTGTGTTACATTGACAGAGTGACGTCAGTCTGCTCTTCCCTGGGTATGTTACATTGACAGAGTGAGGTCAGTCTTCTCTTCCCTGGGTGAGTTACATTGACAATGTGGTGTCAGTCTGCTCTTCCCTGGGTGTGTTACATTGACAGAGTGGGGTCAGTCTGCTCTTCCCTGGGTGTGTTACATTGACAGAGTGGGGTCAGTCTGCTCTTCCCTGGGTGTGTTACATTGACAGAGTGGGGTCAGTCTGGTCTTCCCTGGGTGTGTTACATTGACAGAGTGGGGTCAGTCTGTTCTTCACTGGGTGTGTTACATTGACTGAGTGAGGTCAGTCTGCTCTTCCCTGGGTGTGTTACCTTGACAGATTGGGGTGAGTCTGCTCTTCCCTGGGTGTGTTACATTGACAGAGTGGGGTCAGTCTGCTCTTCCCTGGGTGTGTTACATTGACAGAGTGGGGTCAGCTGCTCTTTCTGGGAGTGTAACATTGAAAGACTGGGGTCATCCTGTTCTTCCCTAGGACTGTTACATTGACAGAGCGGGGTCAGTCTGCTCTTCCCTGGGTGGGTTACATTGACAGAGTGGGGTCAATCTGCTCATCCTTGGGTGGGTTACATTGACAGAGTGGGGTCAGTCTGCTTTTTCCTGTATGTGTTACATTGACAGAGTGTGGTCAGTCTGCTCTTCCCTGGGTGGGTTACATTGACAGAGTGGGATCAGGCTGCTCTTCCCTGGATGTGTTACATTGACACAGTGGGATCAGTCTACTCCTCTCTGGATGTGTTACATTGACAGAGTGGGATCAGTCTAATCTTCCCTCGGTGTGTTACATTGACAGAGTGGGTTCAGTCTGCTCTTCCCTGGGTGTGTTACATTGACAGAGTGGGGTCAGTCTGCTTTTCCCTGCGTGTGTTACATTGACAGAGTGAGGTCAGTCTGCTCTTCCCTGGGTGTGTTACATTGACAGAGTGGGGTCAGTCTGCTCTTCCCTGGGTGTTTTACATTGACAGAGTGGGGTCAGTCTGCTCTTCCCTGGGTGGGTTACATTGACAGAGTGGGGTCAGTCTGCTCTTCCCTGGGTGTGTTACATTGACAGAGTGAGGTCAGTCTGTTCTTCCCTGGGTGTGTTACATTTACATCATGGTGTCAGTCTGCTCTTCCATCGGTGTGTTACATTGACAGTGTGAGGTCAGTCTGCGCTTCCCAGGGTGTGTTACATTGACAGAGTGGGGTCAGTCTGCTCTTCCCTGGGGGTGTTACATTGACAGAGTGGGGTCAGTCTGCTCTTCCCTGGGTGTGTTACATTGACAGAGTGGGGTCAGTCTGCTCTTCCCTGGGTGTGTTACATTGACAGAGTGGGGTCAGTCAGGTCTTCCCTGGTGTGTTACATTGACAGAGTGGGGTCAGTCTGTTCTTCACTGGGTGTGTTACATTGACAGAGTGTGGTCAGTCTGCTCTTCCCTGGATGTGTTACATTGACACAGTGGGGTCAGTCTGCGCTTCCCTCGGTGTGTTACATTGACAGAGTGGGGTCAGTCTGTTCTTCACTGGGTGTGTTACATTGACAGAGTTGGGTCAGTTTGCTCTTCCCTGGATGTGTTACATTGACAGAGTGGGGTCAGTCTGCTCTTCCCTGGGTGTGTTACATTGACAGTGTGGGGTCAATCTGCTCTTCCCTGGGTGTGTTACATTGACAGAGTGGGGTCAGTCTGGTCTTGCCTGGGTGTGTTACATTGACAGAGTGGGGTCAGTCTGCTCTTCCCTGGGTGTGTTACATTGACAGAGTGGGGTCAGTCTGCTCTTCCCTGGGTGAGTTACATTGACAGAGTGGGGACAGTCTGCGCTTCCCTGGGTGTGTTACATTGACAGAGTGGGGTCAGTCCTCTCTTCCCTGGGTGTGTTACATTGACAGAGTGAGGTCAGTCTGCTGTTCCCTGGGTGTGTTACATTGACAGATTGGGTTCAGTCTGAGCTTCCTTCGGTGTGTTACATTGACAGAGTGGGGTCAGTCTGCTCTTCCCTGGGAGTTTTACATTGACAGAGTGGGGTCAGTCTGCACTACCCTGGGTGTGTTAAATTGACAGAGTGTGGTCGGTCTGCTATTCAATGTGTGTGTTACATTGTCAGAGTGGGGTCAGTCTGCTCTTCCCTGAGTGTGTTACATTGACAGAGTGGGGTCAGGCTGCTCTTCCCTGGGTGATTTACATTGACAGAGTGGGGTCAGTCTGCTCTTCCCTGGGTGTGTTACATTGACAGAGTGGGGTCTGTATGCTCTTCCCTGGGTGTGTTACATTGACAGAGTGAGGTCAGTCTGCTCTTCCCTGGGTGTGTTACATTGACAGAGTGAGGTCAGTCTGCTCTTCCCTGGGTGTGTTACATTGACAGAGTGAGGTCAGTCTGCTCTTCCCTAGGTGTGTTACATTGACAGAGTGGGGTCAGTCTGCTCTTCCCTGGGTGATTTACATTGACAGAGTGGGGTCAGTCTGCTCTTCCCTGGGTGTGTTACATTGACAGAGTGGGTTCTGTATGCTCTTCCCTGGGTGTGTTACATTGACAGAGTGAGGTCAGTCTGCTCTTCCCTGGGTGTGTTACATTGACAGAGTGGGGTCAGTCTGCTCTTCCCTGGGTGTGTTACATTGACAGAGTGGGGTCAGTCTGCTCTTCCCTGGGTGAGTTACATTGACAGAGTGGGGACAGTCTGCGCTTCCCTGGGTGTGTTACATTGACAGAGTGGGGTCAGTCCTCTCTTCCCTGGGTGTGTTACATTGACAGAGTGAGGTCAGTCTGCTGTTCCCTGGGTGTGTTACATTGACAGATTGGGTTCAGTCTGAGCTTCCTTCGGTGTGTTACATTGACAGAGTGGGGTCAGTCTGCTCTTCCCTGGGAGTTTTACATTGACAGAGTGGGGTCAGTCTGCACTACCCTGGGTGTGTTAAATTGACAGAGTGTGGTCGGTCTGCTATTCAATGTGTGTGTTACATTGTCAGAGTGGGGTCAGTCTGCTCTTCCCTGAGTGTGTTACATTGACAGAGTGGGGTCAGGCTGCTCTTCCCTGGGTGATTTACATTGACAGAGTGGGGTCAGTCTGCTCTTCCCTGGGTGTGTTACATTGACAGAGTGGGGTCTGTATGCTCTTCCCTGGGTGTGTTACATTGACAGAGTGAGGTCAGTCTGCTCTTCCCTGGGTGTGTTACATTGACAGAGTGAGGTCAGTCTGCTCTTCCCTGGGTGTGTTACATTGACAGAGTGAGGTCAGTCTGCTCTTCCCTAGGTGTGTTACATTGACAGAGTGGGGTCAGTCTGCTCTTCCCTGGGTGATTTACATTGACAGAGTGGGGTCAGTCTGCTCTTCCCTGGGTGTGTTACATTGACAGAGTGGGTTCTGTATGCTCTTCCCTGGGTGTGTTACATTGACAGAGTGAGGTCAGTCTGCTCTTCCCTGGGTGTGTTACATTGACAGTGTGAGGTCAGTCTGCTCTTCCCTGGGTTTGTTACATTGACAGTATGGGGTCAGTCTGCTCTTCCCTCGGTGTGTTACATTGACAGAGTGAGGTCAGACTGCTCTTCCCTTTTTGTGTGACATTGACAGAGTGGGGTCAGTCTGCTCTTCCCTCGGTGTGTTACATTGACAGAGTGGGGACAGTCTGCTCTTCCCTGGGTGTGTTACACTGACAGAGTGGGGTCAGTCTGCTCTTCCCTGGGTGTGTTACCTTGACAGATTGGGGTGAGTCTGCTCTTCCCTGGGTGTGTTACATTGACAGAGTGGGGTCAGTCTGCTCTTCCCTGGGTGTGTTACATTGACAGAGTGGGGTCAGCTGCTCTTTCTGGGAGTGTAACATTGAAAGACTGGGGTCATCCTGTTCTTCCCTAGGACTGTTACATTGACAGAGCGGGGTCAGTCTGCTCTTCCCTGGGTGGGTTACATTGACAGAGAGGGGTCAATCTGGTCATCCTTGGGTGGGTTACATTGACAGAGTGGGGTCAGTCTGCTCTTTCCTGGATGTGTTACATTGACAGAGTGTGGTCAGTCTGCTCTTCCCTGGGTGGGTTACATTGACAGAGTGGGATCAGGCTGCTCTTCCCTGGATGTGTTACATTGACACAGTGGGATCAGTCTACTCTTCTCTGGATGTGTTACATTGACAGAGTGGGATCAGTCTACTCTTCCCTGGATGTGTTACATTGACAGAGTGGGGTCAGTCTGCTCTTGCCTGGGGTGTTACATTAACAGAGTGTGGTCAGTCTGCTCTTCCCTGGGTGTGTTACCTTGACAGATTGGGGTGAGTCTGCTCTTCCCTGGGTGTGTTACATTGACAGAGTGGGGTCAGTCTGCTCTTCCCTGGGTGTGTTACATTGACATAGTGGGGTCAGCTGCTCTTTCTGGGAGTGTAACATTGAAAGACTGGGGTCATCCTGTTCTTCCCTAGGACTGTTACATTGACAGAGCGGGGTCAGTCTGCTCTTCCCTTGGTGGGTTACATTGACAGAGTGGGGTCAATCTGTTCATCCTTGGGTGGGTTACATTGACAGAGTGGGGTCAGTCTGCTCTTTCCTGGATGTGTTACATTGACAGAATGTGGTCAGTCTGCTCTTCCCTGGGTGGGTTACATTGACAGAGTGGGATCAGGCTGCTCTTCCCTGGATGTGTTACATTGACACAGTGGGATCAGTCTACTCTTCTCTGGATGTGTTACATTGACAGAGTGGGATCAGTCTACTCTTCCCTCGGTGTGTTACATTGACAGAGTGGGGTCAGTCTGCTCTTCCCTGGATGTGTTACATTGACAGAGTGAGGTCAGTCTGCTCTTCCCTGGGTGTGTTACATTGACAGAGTGGGGTCAGTCTGCTCTTCCCTGGGTGTTTTACATTGACAGAGTGGGGTCAGTCTGCTCTTCCCTGGGTGTGTTACATTGACAGAGTGGGGTCAGTCTGCTCTTCCCTGGGTGTGTTTCATTGACAGAGTGGGGTCAGTATGCTCTTCCCTGGGCGTGTTACATTGACAGAGTGGGTTCATTCTGCTCTTCCCTGGGTGTGTTACAGTGACAGAGTGGGGTCAGTCTGCTCTTCCCTGGGTGGGTTACATTGACAGAGTGGGGTCAGTCTGCTCTTCCCTGGATGTGTTACATTGACAGAGTGAGGTCAGTCTGCTCTTCCCTGGGTGTGTTACATTGACATCATGGTGTCAGTCTGCTCTTCCATCGGTGTGTTACATTGACAGTGTGAGGTCAGGCTGCGCTTCCCAGGGTGTGTTACATTGACAGAGTGGGGTCAGTCTGCTCTTCCCTGGGTGTGATACATTGACAGAGTGGGATCAGTCTGCTCTTCCCTGGGTGTGTTACATTGACAGAGTGGGGTCAGTCTGCTCTTCCCTGGGTGTGTTACATTGACAGAGTGGGGTCAGTCTGGTCTTCCCTGGGTGTGTTACATTGACAGAGTGGGGTCAGTCTGTTCTTCTCTGGGTGTGTTACATTGACAGAGTGGGGTCAGTCTGCTCTTCCCTGGATGTGTTACATTGACAGAGTGGGGTCAGTTTGTTCTTCACTGGGTGTGTTACATTGACAGAGTTGGGTCAGTCTGCTCTTCCCTGGATGTGTTACATTGACAGAGTGGGGTCAGTCTGCTCTTCACTGGTTATGTTACATTGACAGAGTTGGGTCAGTCTGCTCTTCCCTGGATGTGTTACATTGACAGAGTCGGGTCAGTCTGCTCTTCCGTGGGTGTGTTACATTGACAGAGTGGGGTCAGTCTGCTCTTCCCTGGGTGTGTTACATTGACAGAGTGGGGTCAGTCTGGTCTTCCCTGGGTGTGTTACATTGACAGAGTGGGGTCAGTCTGCTCTTCCCTGGGTGAGTTACATTGACAGAGTGGGGTCAGTCTGGTCTTCCCTGGGTGTGTTACATTGACAGAGTGGGGTCAGTCTGCTCTTCCCTGGGTGAGTTACATTGACAGAGTGGGGTCAGTCTGCGCTTCCCTGGGTGTGTTACATTGACAGAGTGGGGTCAGTCCTCTCTTCCCTGGGTGTGTTACATTGACAGAGTGAGGTCAGTCTGCTGTTCCCTGGGTGTGTTACATTGACAGAGTGGGTTCAGTCTGAGCTTCCCTCGGTGTGTTACATTGACAGAGTGGGGTCAGTCTGCTCTTCCCTGGGAGTGTTACATTGACAGAGTGGGGTCAGTCTGCACTACCCTGGGTGTGTTAAATTGACAGAGTGGGGTCGGTCTGCTATTCAATGTGTGTGTTACATTGTCAGAGTGGGGTCAGTCTGCTCTTCCCTGGGTGTGTTGCATTGACAGAGTGGGGTCAGTCTGGTCTTCCCTGAGTGTGTTACATTGACAGAGTGGGATCAGGCTGCTCTTCCCTGGATGTGTTACATTGACACAGTGGGATCAGTCTACTCTTCTCTGGATGTGTTACATTGACAGAGTGGGATCAGTCTACTCTTCCCTGGATGTGTTACATTGACAGAGTGGGGTCAGTCTGCTCTTGCCTGGGGTGTTACATTAACAGAGTGTGGTCAGTCTGCTCTTCCCTGGGTGTGTTACCTTGACAGATTGGGGTGAGTCTGCTCTTCCCTGGGTGTGTTACATTGACAGAGTGGGGTCAGTCTGCTCTTCCCTGGGTGTGTTACATTGACATAGTGGGGTCAGCTGCTCTTTCTGGGAGTGTAACATTGAAAGACTGGGGTCATCCTGTTCTTCCCTAGGACTGTTACATTGACAGAGCGGGGTCAGTCTGCTCTTCCCTTGGTGGGTTACATTGACAGAGTGGGGTCAATCTGTTCATCCTTGGGTGGGTTACATTGACAGAGTGGGGTCAGTCTGCTCTTTCCTGGATGTGTTACATTGACAGAATGTGGTCAGTCTGCTCTTCCCTGGGTGGGTTACATTGACAGAGTGGGATCAGGCTGCTCTTCCCTGGATGTGTTACATTGACACAGTGGGATCAGTCTACTCTTCTCTGGATGTGTTACATTGACAGAGTGGGATCAGTCTACTCTTCCCTCGGTGTGTTACATTGACAGAGTGGGGTCAGTCTGCTCTTCCCTGAATGTGTTACATTGACAGAGTGAGGTCAGTCTGCTCTTCCCTGGGTGTGTTACATTGACAGAGTGGGGTCAGTCTGCTCTTCCCTGGGTGTTTTACATTGACAGAGTGGGGTCAGTCTGCTCTTCCCTGGGTGTGTTACATTGACAGAGTGGGGTCAGTCTGCTCTTCCCTGGGTGTGTTTCATTGACAGAGTGGGGTCAGTATGCTCTTCCCTGGGCGTGTTACATTGACAGAGTGGGTTCATTCTGCTCTTCCCTGGGTGTGTTACAGTGACAGAGTGGGGTCAGTCTGCTCTTCCCTGGGTGGGTTACATTGACAGAGTGGGGTCAGTCTGCTCTTCCCTGGATGTGTTACATTGACAGAGTGAGGTCAGTCTGCTCTTCCCTGGGTGTGTTACATTGACATCATGGTGTCAGTCTGCTCTTCCATCGGTGTGTTACATTGACAGTGTGAGGTCAGGCTGCGCTTCCCAGGGTGTGTTACATTGACAGAGTGGGGTCAGTCTGCTCTTCCCTGGGTGTGATACATTGACAGAGTGGGATCAGTCTGCTCTTCCCTGGGTGTGTTACATTGACAGAGTGGGGTCAGTCTGCTCTTCCCTGGGTGTGTTACATTGACAGAGTGGGGTCAGTCTGGTCTTCCCTGGGTGTGTTACATTGACAGAGTGGGGTCAGTCTGTTCTTCTCTGGGTGTGTTACATTGACAGAGTGGGGTCAGTCTGCTCTTCCCTGGATGTGTTACATTGACAGAGTGGGGTCAGTTTGTTCTTCACTGGGTGTGTTACATTGACAGAGTTGGGTCAGTCTGCTCTTCCCTGGATGTGTTACATTGACAGAGTGGGGTCAGTCTGCTCTTCACTGGTTATGTTACATTGACAGAGTTGGGTCAGTCTGCTCTTCCCTGGATGTGTTACATTGACAGAGTCGGGTCAGTCTGCTCTTCCGTGGGTGTGTTACATTGACAGAGTGGGGTCAGTCTGCTCTTCCCTGGGTGTGTTACATTGACAGAGTGGGGTCAGTCTGGTCTTCCCTGGGTGTGTTACATTGACAGAGTGGGGTCAGTCTGCTCTTCCCTGGGTGAGTTACATTGACAGAGTGGGGTCAGTCTGGTCTTCCCTGGGTGTGTTACATTGACAGAGTGGGGTCAGTCTGCTCTTCCCTGGGTGAGTTACATTGACAGAGTGGGGTCAGTCTGCGCTTCCCTGGGTGTGTTACATTGACAGAGTGGGGTCAGTCCTCTCTTCCCTGGGTGTGTTACATTGACAGAGTGAGGTCAGTCTGCTGTTCCCTGGGTGTGTTACATTGACAGAGTGGGTTCAGTCTGAGCTTCCCTCGGTGTGTTACATTGACAGAGTGGGGTCAGTCTGCTCTTCCCTGGGAGTGTTACATTGACAGAGTGGGGTCAGTCTGCACTACCCTGGGTGTGTTAAATTGACAGAGTGGGGTCGGTCTGCTATTCAATGTGTGTGTTACATTGTCAGAGTGGGGTCAGTCTGCTCTTCCCTGGGTGTGTTGCATTGACAGAGTGGGGTCAGTCTGGTCTTCCCTGAGTGTGTTACATTGACAGAGTGGGGTCAGTCTGCTCTTCCCTGGGTGTGTTACATTGACAGAGTCATGTCAGTCGGCTCTTCCCTGGGTGTGTTACATTGACAGAGTGAGGTCAGTCTGCTCTTCCCTGGGTGTGTTACATTGACAGAGTGAGGTCAGTCTGCTCTTCCCTGGGTGTGTTACATTGACAGAGTGGGGTCAGTCTGCTCTTCCCTGGGTGTTTTACTTTGACAGAGTGGGGTCAGTCTGCTCTTCCCTGGGTGTGTTACATTGACAGAGTGGGGTCAGTATGCTCTTCACTGGGTGTGTTACATTGACAGAGTGAGGTCAGTCTGCTCTTCCCTGGGTGTGTTACATTGACAGAGTGAAGTCAGTCTGCTCTTCCCTGGGTGTGTTACATTGACAGTATGGGGTCAGTCTGCTCTTCCCTCGGTGTTTTACATTGACAGAGTGAGGTCAGACTGCTCTTCCCTTTTTGTGTGACATTGACAGAGTGGGGTCAGTCTGCTCTTCCCTGGGTGTGTTACATTGACAGAGTGGGGACAGTCTGCTCTTCCCTGGGTGTGTTACACTGACAGAGTGGGGTCAGTCTGCTCTTCCCTGGGTGTGTTACCTTGACAGATTGGGGTGAGTCTGCTCTTCCCTGCGTGTGTTACATTGACAGAGTAGTGTCCGTGTGCTCTTCCCTGGGTGTGTTACACTGACAGAGTGGGGTCAGTCTGCTCTTCGCTGGATGTGTTACTTTGACAGAGTGGGGTCAGTCTGCTCTTCCCTGGGTGTGTAACATTGACAGAATGGGGTCAGTCTGCTCTTCCCTGGGTGTGTTACATTGACAGAGTGGGGTCAGTCTGCTCTTCCCAGAGTGTGTAACATTGACAGAGTGGGGTCAGTCTGATCTTCCCTAGCTGTGTTACATTGACAGAGTGGGGTCAGTCTGCTCTTCCCTTGGTGTGTTACATTGACAGAGTGGGGTCAGCTGCTCTTCCCTGGGTGTGTAACATTGACAGAATGGGGTCAGTCTGCTCTTCCCTGGGTGTGTTACATAAACAGATTGGGGTCAGTCTGCTCTTCCCAGAGTGTGTAACATTGACAGAGTGGGGTCATCCTGTTCTTTATTGGACTGTTACATTGACAGAGTGGGGTCAGTCTGCTCTTCGATGGGTGTTTTACATTGACACAGTTGGGTCAGTCTGCTCTTCCCTGGGTGGGTTACATTGACAGAGTGGGGTTAATCTGCTCATCCCTGGGTGGGTTACATTGACAGAGTGGGGTCAGTCTGCTCTTCCCTGGGTGTGTAACATTGACACAGTGGGATCAGTCTGCTCTTCCCTGGGTGTGTTATATTGACAGAGTGGGGTCAGTCTGCTCTTTGCTGGGTGTGTTACATTGACAGAGTGGGGTCAGTCTGCTCTTCCTTGGGTGTGTCACATTGACAGAGTGGGATCAGCCTGCTCTTCCCTGGGTGTGTTACATTGACAGAGTGGGGTCAGTCTGCTCATCCCTCGGTGTGTTACATTCACAGAGTGGGGTCAGTCTGCTCTTCACTTTTTGTGTTACATTGACAGAGTGGTGTCAGTCTGCTCTTCCCAGAGTGTGTAACATTGACAGAGTGTGGTCAGTCGGCTCTTTCCTGAGTGTGTGACATTGACAGTGTGAGGTCAGTCTGCTCTTCCCTGGGTGTGTTACATTGACAGAGTGGGGTCAGTCTGCTCTTCCCTGTGTGTGTTACATTGACAGAGTGAGGTCAGTCTGCTCTTACGTGGGTGTGTTACATTGACAGAGTGGGGTCAGTCTGCTCTTCCCTGGGTGTGTTACGTTGACACAGTCTCGTCAGTCTCCTCTTCCCTGCGTGTGTTACATTGACAGAGTGAGGTCAGTCTGCTCTTCCCTGGGTGTGTTACATTGACAGAGTGGGGTCAGTCTGATCTTCCCTCGGTTTTGTTACGTTGACAGAGTGGGGTCAGTCTGTTGTTCCCGGGGTTTGTTACATTGACAGAGTGGGGTCAGTCTGCTCTTCCCTGGGGTGTTACATTGACAGAGTGGGGTCAGTCTGCTCTTCCCCTGGGGTGTTACGTTGACAGAGTGGGGTCAGTCTGCTCTTCCCTGGGTGTGTTACGTTGACAGAGTGGGGTCAGTCTGATGTTCCCTGGATGTGTTACATTGACAAGCTGGGGTCAGTCATGCTCTTCCCTGGGTGTGTTACATTGACAGAGTAGGGTCAGTCTGCTCTTCCCTGGGTGTGTTACGTTGACAGAGTTGGGTCAGTCTGCTCTTCCTTGGGTGTGTTACATTGACAGAGTGGGGTCAGTTGCTCTTCCCTGGGTGTGTTACGTTGACAGAGAGGGGTCAATCTGGTGTTCCCTGGATGTGTTACATTGACAGAGTGGGGTCAGTCTGCTCTTCCCTGGGTGTGTAACATTGACAGAGTGGTATCAATCTGCTCTTCTCTGGGTGGGTTACATTAACAGAGTGGGGTCAGTCTGCTCTTCCCTGGGTGTGTTACGTTGAGAGAGTGGGGTCAGCCTGCTCTTCCCTGTGTGTGTTACATTGACAGAGTGGTATCAATCTGCTCTTCACTGGGCGTGTTACTTTGAAAGATTGGGGTGAGTCTGCTCTTCCCTGGGTGTGTTACATTGACTGAGTGGGGTCAGTCTGCCCTTCCCTGGGTGTGTTACAATGACAGAGTGGGGTCAGCTGCTCTTTCTGGGAGTGTAACATTGAAAGACTGGGGTCATCCTGTTCTTCCCTAGGACTGTTACATTGACATAGTGGGATCAGGCTGCTCTTCCCTGGATGTGTTACATTGACACAGGGGGATCAGTCTACTCTTCTCTGGATATGTTACATTGACAGAGTGGGGTCAGTCTGGTCTTCCCTGGGTGTGTTACATTGACAGAGTGGGGTCAGTCTGCTCTTCCCTGGGTGTGTTACATTGACAGAGTGGGTTCAGTCTGAGCTTCCCTCGGTGTGTTACATTGACAGAGTGGGGTCAGTCTGCTCTTCCCTGGGAGTGTTACATTGACAGAGTGGGGTCAGTCTGCTCTTCCCTGAGTGTGTTACATTGACAGAGTGAGGTCAGTCTGCTCTTCCCTGGGTGTGTTACATTGACAGAGTGAGGTCAGTCTGCTCTTCCCTGGGTGTGTTACATTGACAGAGTGAGGTCAGTCTGCTCTTCCCTGGGTGTGTTACATTGACAGAGTGGGGTCAGTGTGCTCTTCCCTGGGTGTGTTACATTGACAGAGTGAGGTCAGTCTGCTCTTCCCTGGGTGTGTTACATTGACAGAGTGAGGTCAGTCTGCTCTTCCCTGGGTGTGTTACATTGACAGTATGGGGTCAGTCTGCTATTCCCTCGGTGTGTTACATTGACAGAGTGAGGTCAGACTGCTCTTCCCTTTTTGTGTGACATTGACAGAGTGGGGTCAGTCTGCTCTTCCCTGGGTGTGTTACATTGACAGAGTGGGGACAATCTGCTCTTCCCTGGGTGTGTTACACTGACAGAGTGGGGTCAGTCTGCTCTTCCCTGGGTGTGTTACCTTGACAGATTGGGGTGAGTCTGCTCTTCCCTGGGTGTTACATTGACAGAGTGGGGTCAGTCTGCTCTTCCCTGGGTGTGTTACATTGACAGAGTGGGGTCAGCTGCTCTTTCTGGGAGTGTAACATTGAAAGACTGGGGTCATCCTGTTCTTCCCTAGGACTGTTACATTGACAGAGCGGGGTCAGTCTGCTCTTCCCTGGGTGGGTTACATTGACAGAGTGGGGTCAATCTGCTCATACTTGGGTGGGTTACATTGACAGAGTGGGGTGAGTCTGTTCTTTCCTGGATGTGTTACATTGACAGAGTGTGGTCAGTCTGCTCTTCCCTGGGTGGGTTACATTGACAGAGTGGGATCAGGCTGCTCTTCCCTGGATGTGTTACATTGACACAGTGGGATCAGTCTACTCTTCTCTGGATGTGTTACATTGACAGAGTGGGATCAGTCTGCTCTTCCCTGGGTGTGTTACATTGATAGAGTGGGGTCAGTCTGCTCTTCCCTGGGTGTGTTACATTGGCAGAGTGGGATCAGTCTACTCTTCCCTGGATGTGTTACATTGACAGAGTGGGGTCAGTCTGCTCTTGCCTGGGGTGTTACATTGACAGAGTGGGTTCAGTCTGCTCTTCCCTGCGTGTGTTACATTGACAGAGTGGGGTCAGTCTGCTCTTCCCTGGGTGTGTTACATTGACAGAGTGAGGTCAGTCTGCTCTTCCCTGGGTGTGTTACTTTGACAGAGTGGGGTCAGTATGCTCTTCCCTGGGTGTGTTACATTGACAGAGTGAGGTCAGTCTGCTCTTCCCTGGGTGTGTTACATTGACAGTATTGTGTCAGTCTGCTCTTCCATTGGTGTGTTACATTGACAATTTGAGGTCAGTCTGCGCTTCCCAGGGTGTGTTACATTGACAGAGTGTGGTCAGTCTGCTCTTCCCTGGGTGTGTTACCTTGACAGATTGGGGTGAGTCTGCTCTTCCCTGGGTGTGTTACATTGACAGAGTGGGGTCAGCTGCTCTTTCTGGGAGTGTAACATTGAAAGACTGGGGTCATCCTGTTCTTCCCGAGGACTGTTACATTGACAGAGCGGGGTCAGTCTGCTCTTCCCTGGGTGGGTTACATTGACAGAGTGGGGTCAATCTGCTCATCCTTGGGTGGGTTACATTGACAGAGTGGGGTCAGTCTGCTCTTTCCTGGATGTCTTACATTGACAGAGTGTGGTCAGTCTGCTCTTCCCTGGGTGGGTTACATTGACAGAGTGGGATCAGGCTGCTCTTCCCTGGATGTGTTACATTGACACAGTGGGATCAGTCTACTCTTCTCTGGATGTGTTACATTGACAGAGTGGGATCAGTCTACTCTTCCCTCGGTGTGTTACATTGAAAGAGTGGGTTCAGTCTGCTCTTCCCTGGGTGTGTTACATTGACAGAGTGGGGTCAGTCTGCTCTTGCCTGGGGTGTTACATTGACAGAGTGCGTTCAGTCTGCTCTTCCCTGCGTGTGTTACATTGACAGAGTGGGGTCAGTCTGCTCTTCCCTGGGTGTGTTACATTGACAGAGTGAGGTCAGTCTGCTCTTCCCTGGGTGTGTTACATTGACAGAGTGGGGTCAGTCTGCTCTTCCCTGGGTGTTTTACATTGGCAGAGTGGGATCAGTCTACTCTTCCCTGGATGTGTTACATTGACAGAGTGGGGTCAGTCTGCTCTTGCCTGGGGTGTTACATTGACAGAGTGGGTTCAGTCTGCTCTTCCCTGCGTGTGTTACATTGACAGAGTGGGGTCAGTCTGCTCTTCCCTGGGTGTGTTACATTGACAGAGTGAGGTCAGTCTGCTCTTCCCTGGGTGTGTTACATTGACAGAGTGGGGTCAGTCTGCTCTTCCCTGGGTGTTTTACATTGACAGAGTGGGGTCAGTCTGCTCTTCCCTGGGTGTGTTACATTGACAGAGTGGGGTCAGTATGCTCTTCCCTGGGTGTGTTACATTGACAGAGTGAGGTCAGTCTGCTCTTCCCTGGGTGTGTTACATTGACAGTATGGTGTCAGTCTGCTCTTCCATTGGTGTGTTACATTGACAATTTGAGGTCAGTCTGCGCTTCCCAGGGTGTGTTACATTGACAGAGTGTGGTCAGTCTGCTCTTCCCTGGGTGTGTTACCTTGACAGATTGGGGTGAGTCTGCTCTTCCCTGGGTGTGTTACATTGACAGAGTGGGGTCAGCTGCTCTTTCTGGGAGTGTAACATTGAAAGACTGGGGTCATCCTGTTCTTCCCGAGGACTGTTACATTGACAGAGCGGGGTCAGTCTGCTCTTCCCTGGGTGGGTTACATTGACAGAGTGGGGTCAATCTGCTCATCCTTGGGTGGGTTACATTGACAGAGTGGGGTCAGTCTGCTCTTTCCTGGATGTCTTACATTGACAGAGTGTGGTCAGTCTGCTCTTCCCTGGGTGGGTTACATTGACAGAGTGGGATCAGGCTGCTCTTCCCTGGATGTGTTACATTGACACAGTGGGATCAGTCTACTCTTCTCTGGATGTGTTACATTGACAGAGTGGGATCAGTCTACTCTTCCCTCGGTGTGTTACATTGAAAGAGTGGGTTCAGTCTGCTCTTCCCTGGGTGTGTTACATTGACAGAGTGGGGTCAGTGTGCTCTTCCCAGGGTGGGTTACATTGACAGAGTGGGGTCAGTCTGCTCTTCCCTGGGTGGGTTACATTGACAGAGTGAGGTCAGTCTGCTCTTCCCTGGGTGTGTTACATTGACAGTATGGTGTCAGTCTGCTCTTCCATCGGTGTGTTACATTGACAGAGTAAGGTCAGTCTGCGCTTCCCAGGGTGTGTTACATTGACAGAGTGGGGTCAGTCTGCTCTTCCCTGGGGGTGTTACATTGACAGAGTGGGGTCAGACTGCGCTTCCCTCGGTGTGTTACATTGACAGAGTGTCGTCAGTCTGCTCTTCCCTGGGTATGTTACATTGACAGAGTGAGGTCAGTCTTCTCTTCCCTGGGTGAGTTACATTGACAGTGTGGTGTCAGTCTGCTCTTCCCTGGGTGTGTTACATTGACAGAGTGGGGTCAGTCTGCTCTTCCCTGGGTGTGTTACATTGACAGAGTGGGGTCAGTCTGCTCTTCCCTGGGTGTGTTACATTGACAGAGTGGGGTCAGTGTGGTCTTCCCTCGGTGTGTTACATTGACAGAGTGGGGTCAGTCTGTTCTTCACTGGGTGTGTTACATTGACAGAGTGTGGTCAGTCTGCTCTTCCCTGGGTGTGTTACCTTGACAGATTGGGGTGAGTCTGCTCTTCCCTGGGTGTGTTACATTGACAGAGTGGGGTCAGTCTGCTCTTCCCTGGGTGTGTTACATTGACAGAGTGGGGTCAGCTGCTCTTTCTGGGAGTGTAACATTGAAAGACTGGGGTCATCCTGTTCTTCCCTAGGACTGTTACATTGACAGAGCGGGGTCAGTCTGCTCTTTCCTGGATGTGTTACATTGACAGAGTGTGGTCAGTCTGCTCTTCCCTGGGTGGGTTACATTGACAGAGTGGGATCAGGCTGCTCTTCCCTGGATGTCTTACATTGACACAGTGGGATCAGTCTACTCTTCTCTGGATGTGTTACATTGACAGAGTGGGATCAGTCTACTCTTCCCTCGTTGTGTTACATTGACAGAGTGGGTTCAGTCTGCTCTTCCCTGGGTGTGTTACATTGACAGAGTGGGGTCAGTCTGCTCTTCCCTGCGTGTGTTACATTGACAGAGTGAGGTCAGTCTGCTCTTCCCTGGGTGTGTTACATTGACAGAGTGGGGTCAGTCTGCTCTTCCCTGGGTGTTTTACATTGACAGAGTGGGGTCAGTCTGCTCTTCCCTGGGTGTGTTACATTGACAGAGTGGGGTCAGTCTGCTCTTCCCTGGGTGTATTACATTGACAGAGTGGGGTCAGTATGCTCTTCCCTGGGTGTGTTACATTGACAGAGTGGGGTCAGTCTGCTCTTCCCTGGGTGTGTTACATTGACAGAGTGGGGTCAGTCTGGTCTTCCCTGGGTGTGTTACATTGACAGAGTGGGGTCAGTCTGCTCTTCCCTGGGTGTGTTACATTGACAGAGTGGGGTCAGTCTGCTCTTCCCTGGGTGAGTTACATTGAAAGATTGGGGTCAGTGTGCGCTTCCCTGGGTGTGTTACATTGACAGAGTGGGGTCAGTCCTCTCTTCCCTGGGTGTGTTACATTGACAGAGTGAGGTCAGTCTGCTGTTCCCTGGGTGTGTTACATTGACAGATTGGGGTCAGTCTGCTCTTCCCTGGGTGGGTTACATTGACAGAGTGAGGTCAGTCTGCTCTTCCCTGGGTGTGTTACATTGACAGTATGGTGTCAGTCTGCTCTTCCATCGGTGTGTTACATTGACAGAGTAAGGTGAGTCTGCGCTTCCCAGGGTGTGTTACATTGACAGAGTGGGGTCAGTCTGCTCTTCCCTGGGGGTGTTACATTGACAGAGTGGGGTCAGACTGCGCTTCCCTCGGTGTGTTACATTGACAGAGTGACGTCAGTCTGCTCTTCCCTGGGTATGTTACATTGACAGAGTGAGGTCAGTCTTCTCTTCCCTGGGTGAGTTACATTGACAGTGTGGTGTCAGTCTGCTCTTCCCTGGGTGTGTTACATTGACAGAGTGGGGTCAGTCTGCTCTTCCCTGGGTGTGTTACATTGACAGAGTGGGGTCAGTCTGCTCTTCCCTGGGTGTGTTACATTGACAGAGTGGGGTCAGTCTGGTCTTCCCTCGGTGTGTTACATTGACAGAGTGGGGTCAGTCTGTTCTTCACTGGGTGTGTTACATTGACAGAGTGTGGTCAGTCTGCTCTTCCCTGGGTGTGTTACCTTGACAGATTGGGGTGAGTCTGCTCTTCCCTGGGTGTGTTACATTGACAGAGTGGGGTCAGTCTGCTCTTCCCTGGGTGTGTTACATTGACAGAGTGGGGTCAGCTGCTCTTTCTGGGAGTGTAACATTGAAAGACTGGGGTCTTCCTGTTCTTCCCTAGGACTGTTACATTGACAGAGCGGGGTCAGTCTGCTCTTTCCTGGATGTGTTACATTGACAGAGTGTGGTCAGTCTGCTCTTCCCTGGGTGGGTTACATTGACAGAGTGGGATCAGGCTGCTCTTCCCTGGATGTGTTACATTGACACAGTGGGATCAGTCTACTCTTCTCTGGATGTGTTACACTGACAGAGTGAGATCAGTCTACTCTTCCCTCGTTGTGTTACATTGACAGAGTGGGTTCAGTCTGCTCTTCCCTGGGTGTGTTACATTGACAGAGTGGGGTCAGTCTGCTCTTCCCTGCGTGTGTTACATTGACAGAGTGAGGTCAGTCTGCTCTTCCCTGGGTGTGTTACATTGACAGAGTGGGGTCAGTCTGCTCTTCCCTGGGTGTTTTACATTGACAGAGTGGGGTCAGTCTGCTCTTCCCTGGGTGTGTTACATTGACAGAGTGGGGTCAGTCTGCTCTTCCCTGGGTGTATTACATTGACAGAGTGGGGTCAGTATGCTCTTCCCTGGGTGTGTTACATTGACAGAGTGGGGTCAGTCTGCTCTTCCCTGGGTGTGTTACATTGACAGAGTGGGGTCAGTCTGGTCTTCCCTGGGTGTGTTACATTGACAGAGTGGGGTCAGTCTGCTCTTCCCTGGGTGTGTTACATTGACAGAGTGGGGTCAGTCTGCTCTTCCCTGGGTGAGTTACATTGAAAGAGTGGGGTCAGTGTGCGCTTCCCTGGGTGTGTTACATTGACAGAGTGGGGTCAGTCCTCTCTTCCCTGGGTGTGTTACATTGACAGAGTGAGGTCAGTCTGCTGTTCCCTGGGTGTGTTACATTGACAGATTGGGGTCAGTCTGAGCTTCCCTCGGTGTGTTACATTGACAGAGTGGGGTCAGTCTGCTCTTCCCTGGGAGTGTTACATTGACAGAGTGGGGTCAGTCTGCACTACCCTGGGTGTGTTAAATTGACAGAGTGGGGTCGGTCTGCTATTCAATGTGTGTGATACATTGTCAGAGTGGGGTCAGTCTGCTCTTCCCTGGGTGGGTTACATTGACAGAGTGGGGTTAATCTGCTCATCCCTGGGTGGGTTACATTGACAGAGTGGGGTCAGTCTGCTCTTGCCTGGGTTGTAACATTGACAGAGTGGGGTCAGTCTGCTCTTCCCTGGGTGGGTTACGTTGACAGAGTGGGGTCAGTCTGCTCTTCCCTGGGTGTGTTACATTGACAGAGTGAGGTCAGTCTGCTCTTCCCTGGGTGTGTTACATTGACAGAGTGGGGTCAGTATGCTCTTCCCTGGGTGTGTTACATTGACAGAGTGAGGTCAGTCTGCTCTTCCCTGGGTGTGTTACATTGACAGAGTGAGGTCAGTCTGCACTTCCCTGGGTGTGTTACATTGACAGTATGGGGTCAGTCTGCTATTCCCTCGGTGTGTTACATTGACAGAGTGAGGTCAGACTGCACATCCCTTTTTGTGTGACATTGACAGAGTGGGGTCAGTCTGCTCTTCCCTGGGTGTGTTACATTGACAGAGTGGGGACAATCTGCTCTTCCCTGGGTGTGTTACACTGACAGAGTGGGGTCAGTCTGCTCTTCCCTGGGTGTGTTACCTTGACAGATTGGGGTGAGTCTGCTCTTCCCTGGGTGTTACATTGACAGAGTGGGGTCAGTCTGCTCTTCCCTGGGTGTGTTACATTGACAGAGTGGGGTCAGCTGCTCTTTCTGGGAGTGTAACATTGAAAGACTGGGGTCATCCTGTTCTTCCCTAGGACTGTTACATTGACAGAGCGGGGTCAGTCTGCTCTTCCCTGGGTGGGTTACATTGACAGAGTGGGGTCAGTCTGCTCTTCCCTGGGTGTGTTACATTGACAGAGTGAGGTCAGTCTGCTCTTCCCTGGGTGTGTTACATTGACAGAGTGGGTTCATTCTGCTCTTCCCTGGCTGTGTTACAGTGACAGAGTGGGGTCAGTCTGCTCTTCACTGGGTGGGTTACATTGACAGAGTGGGGTCAGTCTGCTATTCCCTGGGTGTGTTACATTGAAAGAGTGAGGTCAGTCTGCTCTTCCCTGGGTGTGTTACATTGACATCATGGTGTCAGTCTGCTCTTCCATCGGTGTGTTACATTGACAGTGTGAGGTCAGTCTGCGCTTCCCAGGGTGTGTTACATTGACAGAGTGGGGTCAGTCTGCTCTTCCCTGGGGGTGTTACATTGACAGAGTGAGGTCAGACTGCACTTCCCTCGGTGTGTTACATTGACAGAGTGACGTCAGTCTGCTCTTCCCTGGGTGTGTTACATTGACAGAGTGGGGTCAGTCTGCTCTTCCCTGGGTGTGTTACATTGACAGAGTGGGGTCAGTCTGGTCTTCCCTGGGTGTGTTACATTGACAGAGTGGGGTCAGTCTGTTCTTCACTGGGTGTGTTACATTGACAGAGTGTGTTCAGTCTGCTCTTCCCTGGATGTGTTACATTGACAGAGTGGGGTCAGTCTGCGCTTCCCTCAGTGTGTTACATTGACAGAGTGGGGTCAGTCTGTTCTTCACTGGGTGTGTTACATTGACAGAGTGGGGTCAGTCTGCTCTTCCCTGGATGTGTTACATTGACAGAGTGGGGTCAGTCTGCTCTTCACTGGTTATGTTTCATTGACAGTGTTGGGTCAGTTTGCTCTTCCCTGGATGTGTTACATTGACAGAGTGGGGTCAGTCTGCTCTTCCCTGGGTGTGTTACATTGACAGAGTGGGGTCAGTCTGCTCTTCCCTGGGTGTGTTACATTGACAGAGTGGGATCAGTCTACTCTTCCCTGGATGTGTTACATTGACAGAGTGGGGTCAGTCTGCTCTTGCCTGGGGTGTTACATTGACAGAGTGGGTTCAGTCTGCTCTTCCCTGCGTGTGTTACATTGACAGAGTGGGGTCAGTCTGCTCTTCCCTGGGTGTGTTACATTGACAGAGTGAGGTCAGTCTGCTCTTCCCTGGGTGTGTTACATTGACAGAGTGGGGTCAGTCTGCTCTTCCCTGGGTGTTTTACATTGACAGAGTGGGGTCAGTCTGCTCTTCCCTGGGTGTGTTACATTGACAGAGTGGGGTCAGTATGCTCTTTCCTGGGTGTGTTACATTGACAGAGTGAGGTCAGTCTGCTCTCCCCTGGGCGTGTTACATTGACAGTATGGTGTCAGTCTGCTCTTCCATTGGTGTGTTACATTGACAATTTGAGGTCAGTCTGCGCTTCCCAGGGTGTGTTACATTGACAGAGTGTGGTCAGTCTGCTCTTCCCTGGGTGTGTTACCTTGACAGATTGGGGTGAGTCTGCTCTTCCCTGGGTGTGTTACATTGACAGAGTGGGGTCAGCTGCTCTTTCTGGGAGTGTAACATTGAAAGACTGGGGTCATCCTGTTCTTCCCGAGGACTGTTACATTGACAGAGCGGGTTCAGTCTGCTCTTCCCTGGGTGGGTTACATTGACAGAGTGGGGTCAATCTGCTCATCCTTGGGTGGGTTACATTGACAGAGTGGGGTCAGTCTGCTCTTTCCTGGATGTGTTACATTGACAGAGTGTGGTCAGTCTGCTCTTCCCTGGGTGGGTTACATTGACAGAGTGGGATCAGGCTGCTCTTCCCTGGATGTGTTACATTGACACAGTGGGATCAGTCTACTCTTCTCTGGATGTGTTACATTGACAGAGTGGGATCAGTCTACTCTTCCCTCGGTGTGTTACATTGACAGAGTGGGTTCAGTCTGCTCTTCCCTGGGTGTGTTACATTGACAGAGTGGGGTCAGTCTGCTCTTCCCTGGGTGGGTTACATTGACAGAGTGGGGTCAGTCTGCTCTTCCCTGGGTGGGTTACATTGACAGAGTGAGGTCAGTCTGCTCTTCCCTGGGTGTGTTACATTGACAGTATGGTGTCAGTCTGCTCTTCCATCGGTGTGTTACATTGACAGAGTAAGGTCAGTCTGCGCTTCCCAGGGTCTGTTACATTGACAGAGTGGGGTCAGTCTGCTCTTCCCTGGGGGTGTTACATTGACAGAGTGGGGTCAGACTGCGCTTCCCTCGGTGTGTTACATTGACAGAGTGACGTCAGTCTGCTCTTCCCTGGGTATGTTACATTGACAGAGTGAGGTCAGTCTTCTCTTCCCTGGGTGAGTTACATTGACAGTGTGGTGTCAGTCTGCTCTTCCCTGGGTGTGTTACATTGACAGAGTGGGGTCAGTCTGCTCTTCCCTGGGTGTGTTACATTGACAGAGTGGGATCAGTCTGCTCTTCCCTGGGTGTGTTACATTGACAGAGTGGGGTCAGTCTGGTGTTCCCTGGGTGTGTTACATTGACAGAGTGGGGTCAGTCTGTTCTTCACTGGGTGTGTTACATTGACTGAGTGAGGTCAGTCTGCTCTTCCCTGGTTGTGTTACCTTGACAGATTGGGGTGAGTCTGCTCTTCCCTGGGTGTGTTACATTGACAGAGTGGGGTCAGTCTGCTCTTCCCTGGGTGTGTTACATTAACAGAGTGGGGTCAGCTGCTCTTTCTGGGAGTGTAACATTGAAAGACTGGGATCATCCTGTTCTTCCCTAGGACTGTTACATTGACAGAGCGGGGTCAGTCTGCTCTTCCCTGGGTGGGTTACATTGACAGAGTGGGGTCAATCTGCTCATCCTTGGGTGGGTTACATTGACAGAGTGGGGTCAGTCTGCTTTTTCCTGCATGTGTTACATTGACAGTGTGTGGTCAGTCTGTTCTTCCCTGGGTGGGTTACATTGACAGAGTGGGATCAGGCTGCTCTTCCCTGGATGTGTTACATTGACACAGTGGGATCAGTCTACTCTTCTCTGGATGTGTTACATTGACAGAGTGGGATCAGTCTACTCTTCCCTCGGTGTGTTACATTGACAGAGTGGGTTCAGTCTGCTCTTCCCTGGGTGTGTTACATTGACAGAGTGGGGTCAGTCTGCTTTTCCCTGGATGTGTTACATTGACACAGTGGGATCAGTCTACTCTTCTCTGGATGTGTTACATTGACAGAGTGGGATCAGTCTACTCTTCCCTGGATGTGTTACATTGACAGAGTGGGGTCAGTCTGCTCTTGCCTGGGGTGTTACATTGACAGAGTGGGTTCAGTCTGCTCTTCCCTGCGTGTGTTACATTGACAGAGTGGGGTCAGTCTGCTCTTCCCTGGGTGTGTTACATTGACAGAGTGAGGTCAGTCTGCTCTTCCCTGGGTGTGTTACATTGACAGAGTGGGGTCAGTCTGCTCTTCCCTGGGTGTTTTACATTGACAGAGTGGGGTCAGTCTTCTCTTCCCTGGGTGTGTTACATTGACAGAGTGATGTCAGTCTGCTCTTCCCTGGGTGTGTTACATTGACAGTATGGTGTCAGTCTGCTCTTCCATTGGTGTGTTTCATTGACAATTTGAGGTCAGTCTGCGCTTCCCAGGGTGTGTTACATTGACAGAGTGTGGTCAGTCTGCTCTTCCCTGGGTGTGTTACCTTGACAGATTGGGGTGAGTGTGCTCTTCCCTGGGTGTGTTACATTGACAGAGTGGGGTCAGCTGCTCTTTCTGGGAGTGTAACATTGAAAGACTGGGGTCATCCTGTTCTTCCCGAGGACTGTTACATTGACAGAGTGGGGTCAGTCTGCTCTTCCCTGGGTGTGTTACATTGACAGAGTGGGGTCAGTCTGGTCTTCCCTGGGTGTGTTACATTGACAGAGTGGGGTCAGTCTGTTCTTCACTGGGTGTGTTACATTGACAGAGTGTGTTCAGTCTGCTCTTCCCTGGATGTGTTACATTGACAGAGTGGGGTCAGTCTGCGCTTCCCTCAGTGTGTTACATTGACAGAGTGGGGTCAGTCTGTTCTTCACTGGGTGTGTTACATTGACAGAGTGGGGTCAGTCTGCTCTTCCCTGGATGTGTTACATTGACAGAGTGGGGTCAGTCTGCTCTTCACTGGTTATGTTTCATTGACAGAGTTGGGTCAGTTTGCTCTTCCCTGGATGTGTTACATTGACAGAGTGGGGTCAGTCTGCTCTTCCCTGGGTGTGTTACATTGACAGAGTGGGGTCAGTCTGCTCTTCCCTGGGTGTGTTACATTGACAGAGTGGGATCAGTCTACTCTTCCCTGGATGTGTTACATTGACAGAGTGGGGTCAGTCTGCTCTTGCCTGGGGTGTTACATTGACAGAGTGGGTTCAGTCTGCTCTTCCCTGCGTGTGTTACATTGACAGAGTGGGGTCAGTCTGCTCTTCCCTGGGTGTGTTACATTGACAGAGTGAGGTCAGTCTGCTCTTCCCTGGGTGTGTTACATTGACAGAGTGGGGTCAGTCTGCTCTTCCCTGGGTGTTTTACATTGACAGAGTGGGGTCAGTCTGCTCTTCCCTGGGTGTGTTACATTGACAGAGTGGGGTCAGTATGCTCTTTCCTGGGTGTGTTACATTGACAGAGTGAGGTCAGTCTGCTCTCCCCTGGGTGTGTTACATTGACAGTATGGTGTCAGTCTGCTCTTCCATTGGTGTGTTACATTGACAATTTGAGGTCAGTCTGCGCTTCCCAGGGTGTGTTACATTGACAGAGTGTGGTCAGTCTGCTCTTCCCTGGGTGTGTTACCTTGACAGATTGGGGTGAGTCTGCTCTTCCCTGGGTGTGTTACATTGACAGAGTGGGGTCAGCTGCTCTTTCTGGGAGTGTAACATTGAAAGACTGGGGTCATCCTGTTCTTCCCGAGGACTGTTACATTGACAGAGCGGGTTCAGTCTGCTCTTCCCTGGGTGGGTTACATTGACAGAGTGGGGTCAATCTGCTCATCCTTGGGTGGTTTACATTGACAGAGTGGGGTCAGTCTGCTCTTTCCTGGATGTGTTACATTGACAGAGTGTGGTCAGTCTGCTCTTCCCTGGGTGGGTTACATTGACAGAGTGGGATCAGGCTGCTCTTCCCTGGATGTGTTACATTGACACAGTGGGATCAGTCTACTCTTCTCTGGATGTGTTACATTGACAGAGTGGGATCAGTCTACTCTTCCCTCGGTGTGTTACATTGACAGAGTGGGTTCAGTCTGCTCTTCCCTGGGTGTGTTACATTGACAGAGTGGGGTCAGTCTGCTCTTCCCTGGGTGGGTTACATTGACAGAGTGTGGTCAGTCTGCTCTTCCCTGGGTGGGTTACATTGACAGAGTGAGGTCAGTCTGCTCTTCCCTGGGTGTGTTACATTGACAGTATGGTGTCAGTCTGCTCTTCCATCGGTGTGTTACATTGACAGAGTAAGGTCAGTCTGCGCTTCCCAGGGTCTGTTACATTGACAGAGTGGGGTCAGTCTGCTCTTCCCTGGGGGTGTTACATTGACAGAGTGGGGTCAGACTGCGCTTCCCTCGGTGTGTTACATTGACAGAGTGACGTCAGTCTGCTCTTCCCTGGGTATGTTACATTGACAGAGTGAGGTCAGTCTTCTCTTCCCTGGGTGAGTTACATTGACAGTGTGGTGTCAGTCTGCTCTTCCCTGGGTGTGTTACATTGACAGAGTGGGGTCAGTCTGCTCTTCCCTGGGTGTGTTACATTGACAGAGTGGGATCAGTCTGCTCTTCCCTGGGTGTGTTACATTGACAGAGTGGGGTCAGTCTGGTCTTCCCTGGGTGTGTTACATTGACAGAGTGGGGTCAGTCTGTTCTTCACTGGGTGTGTTACATTGACTGAGTGAGGTCAGTCTGCTCTTCCCTGGTTGTGTTACCTTGACAGATTGGGGTGAGTCTGCTCTTCCCTGGGTGTGTTACATTGACAGAGTGTGGTCAGTCTGCTCTTCCCTGGGTGTGTTACATTAACAGAGTGGGGTCAGCTGCTCTTTCTGGGAGTGTAACATTGAAAGACTGGGATCATCCTGTTCTTCCCTAGGACTGTTACATTGACAGAGCGGGGTCAGTCTGCTCTTCCCTGGGTGGGTTACATTGACAGAGTGGGGTCAATCTGCTCATCCTTGGGTGGGTTACATTGACAGAGTGGGGTCACTCTGCTTTTTCCTGGATGTGTTACATTGACAGTGTGTGGTCAGTCTGCTCTTCCCTGGGTGGGTTACATTGACAGAGTGGGATCAGGCTGCTCTTCCCTGGATGTGTTACATTGACACAGTGGGATCAGTCTACTCTTCTCTGGATGTGTTACATTGACAGAGTGGGATCAGTCTACTCTTCCCTCGGTGTGTTACATTGACAGAGTGGGTTCAGTCTGCTCTTCCCTGGGTGTGTTACATTGACAGAGTGGGGTCAGTCTGCTTTTCCCTGGATGTGTTACATTGACACAGTGGGATCAGTCTACTCTTCTCTGGATGTGTTACATTGACAGAGTGGGATCAGTCTACTCTTCCCTGGATGTGTTACATTGACAGAGTGGGGTCAGTCTGCTCTTGCCTGGGGTGTTACATTGACAGAGTGGGTTCAGTCTGCTCTTCCCTGCGTGTGTTACATTGACAGAGTGGGGTCAGTCTGCTCTTCCCTGGGTGTGTTACATTGACAGAGTGAGGTCAGTCTGCTCTTCCCTGGGTGTGTTACATTGACAGAGTGGGGTCAGTCTGCTCTTCCCTGGGTGTTTTACATTGACAGAGTGGGGTCAGTCTTCTCTTCCCTGGGTGTGTTACATTGACAGAGTGGGGTCAGTATGCTCTTCCCTGGGTGTGTTACATTGACAGAGTGATGTCAGTCTGCTCTTCCCTGGGTGTGTTACATTGACAGTATGGTGTCAGTCTGCTCTTCCATTGGTGTGTTTCATTGACAATTTGAGGTCAGTCTGCGCTTCCCAGGGTGTGTTACATTGACAGAGTGTGGTCAGTCTGCTCTTCCCTGGGTGTGTTACCTTGACAGATTGGGGTGAGTGTGCTCTTCCCTGGGTGTGTTACATTGACAGAGTGGGGTCAGCTGCTCTTTCTGGGAGTGTAACATTGAAAGACTGGGGTCATCCTGTTCTTCCCGAGGACTGTTACATTGACAGAGCGGGGTCAGTCTGCTCTTCCCTGGGTGGGTTACATTGACAGAGTGGGGTCAATCTACTCATCCTTGGGTGGGTTAAATTGACAGAGTGGGGTCAGTCTGCTCTTTCCTGGATGTGTTACATTGACAGAGTGTGGTCAGTCTGCTCTTCCCTGGGTGGGTTACATTGACAGAGTGGGATCAGGCGGCTCTTCCCTGGATGTGTTACATTGACACAGTGGGATCAGTCTACTCTTCTCTGGATGTGTTACATTGACAGAGTGGGATCAGTCTACTCTTCCCTGGGTGTGTTACATTGACAGAGTGGGTTCAGTCTGCTCTTCCCTGGGTGTGTTACATTGACAGAGTGGGGTCAGTCTGCTCTTCCCTGGGTGGGTTACATTGACAGAGTGGGGTCAGTCCGCTCTTCCCTGGGTGGGTTACATTGACAGAGTGAGGTCAGTCTGCTCTTCCCTGGGTGTGTTACATTGACAGTATGGTGTCAGTCTGCTCTTCCATCGGTGTGTTACATTGACAGAGTAAGGTCAGTCTGCGCTTCCCAGGGTGTGTTACATTGACAGAGTGGGGTCAGTCTGCTCTTCCCTGGGGGTGTTACATTGACAGAGTGGGGTCAGACTGCGCTTCCCTCGGTGTGTTACATTGACAGAGTGACGTCAGTCTGCTCTTCCCTGGGTATGTTACATTGACAGAGTGAGGTCAGTCTTCTCTTCCCTGGGTGAGTTACATTGACAGCGTGGTGTCAGTCTGCTCTTCCCTGGGTGTGTTACATTGACAGAGTGGGGTCAGTCTGCTCTTCCCTGCGTGTGTTACATTGACAGAGTGGGGTCAGTCTGCTCTTCCCTGGGTGTGTTACATTGACAGAGTGGGGTCAGTCTGTTCTTCACTGGGTGTGTTACATTGACAGAGTGTGGTCAGTCTGCTCTTCCCTGGGAGTGTTACCTTGACAGATTGGGGTGAGTCTGTTCTTCCCTGGGTGTGACACATTTACAGAGTGGGGTCAGTCTGCTCTTCCCTGGGTGTGTTACATTGACAGAGTGGGGTCAGCTGCTCTTTCTGGGAGTGTAACATTGAAAGACTGGGGTCATCCTGTTCTTCCCTAGGACTGTTACATTGACAGAGCGGGGTCAGTCTGCTCTTCCCTGGGTGGGTTACATTGACAGAGTGGGGTCAATCTGCTCATCCTTGGGTGGGTTACATTGACAGAGTGGGGTCAGTCTGCTCTTTCCTGGATGTGTTACATTGACAGAGTGTGGTCAGTCTGCTCTTCCCTGGGTGGGTTGCATTGACAGAGTGGGATCAGGCTGCTCTTCCCTGGATGTGTTACATTGACACAGTGGGATCAGTCTACTCTTCTCTGGATGTGTTACATTGACAGAGTGGGATCAGTCTACTCTTCCCTCGGTGTGTTACATTGACAGAGTGGGTTCAGTCTGCTCTTCCCTGGGTGTGTTACATTGACAGAGTGGGGTCAGTCTGCTCTTCCCTGCGTGTGTTACATTGACAGAGTGAGGTCAGTCTGCTCTTCCCTGGGTGTGTTACATTGACAGAGTGGGTACATTCTGCTCTTCCCTGGCTGTGTTACAGTGACAGAGTGGGGTCAGTCTGCTCTTCCCTGGGTGGGTTACATTGACAGAGTGGGGTCAGTCTGCTATTCCCTGGGTGTGTTACATTGAAAGAGTGAGGTCAGTCTGCTCTTCCCTGGGTGTGTTACATTGACATCATGGTGTCAGTCTGCTCTTCCATCGGTGTGTTACATTGACAGTGTGAGGTCAGTCTGCGCTTCCCAGGGTGTGTTACATTGACAGAGTGGGGTCAGTCTGCTCTTCCCTGGGGGTGTTACATTGACAGAGTGAGGTCAGACTGCACTTCCCTCGGTGTGTTACATTGACAGAGTGACGTCAGTCTGCTCTTCCCTGGGTGTGTTACATTGACAGAGTGGGGTCAGTCTGCTCTTCCCTGGGTGTGTTACATTGACAGAGTGGGGTCAGTCTGGTCTTCCCTGGGTGTGTTACATTGACAGAGTGGGGTCAGTCTGTTCTTCACTGGGTGTGTTACATTGACAGAGTGTGTTCAGTCTGCTCTTCCCTGGATGTATTACATTGACAGAGTGGGGTCAGTCTGAGCTTCCCTCAGTGTGTTACATTGACAGAGTGGGGTCAGTCTGTTCTTCACTGGGTGTGTTACATTGACAGAGTGGGGTCAGTCTGCTCTTCCCTGGATGTGTTACATTGACAGAGTGGGGTCAGTCTGCTCTTCACTGGTTATGTTTCATTGACAGACTTGGGTCAGTTTGCTCTTCCCTGGATGTGTTACATTGTTAGAGTGGGGTCAGTCTGCTCTTCCCTGGGTGTGTTACATTGACAGAGTGGGGTCAGTCTGCTCTTCCCTGGGTGTGTTACATTGACAGAGTGGGATCAGTCTACTCTTCCCTGGATGTGTTACATTGACAGAGTGGGGTCAGTCTGCTCTTGCCTGGGGTGTTACATTGACAGAGTGGGTTCAGTCTGCTCTTCCCTGCGTGTGTTACATTGACAGAGTGGGGTCAGTCTGCTCTTCCCTGCGTGTGTTACATTGACAGAGTGAGGTCAGTCTGCTCTTCCCTGGGTGTGTTACATTGACAGAGTGGGGTCAGTCTGCTCTTCCCTGGGTGTTTTACATTGACAGAGTGGGGTCAGTCTGCTCTTCCCTGGGTGTGTTACATTGACAGAGTGGGGTCAGTATGCTCTTCCCTGGGTGTGTTACATTGACAGAGTGAGGTCAGTCTGCTCTCCCCTGGGTGTGTTACATTGACAGTATGGTGTCAGTCTGCTCTTCCATTGGTGTGTTACATTGACAATTTGAGGTCAGTCTGCGCTTCCCAGGGTGTGTTACATTGACAGAGTGTGGTCAGTCTGCTCTTCCCTGGGTGTGTTACCTTGACAGATTGGGGTGAGTCTGCTCTTCCCTGGGTGTGTTACATTGACAGAGTGGGGTCAGCTGCTCTTTCTGGGAGTGTAACATTGAAAGACTGGGGTCATCCTGTTCTTTCCGAGGACTGTTACATTGACAGAGCGGGTTCAGTCTGCTCTTCCCTGGGTGGGTTACATTGACAGAGTGGGGTCAATCTGCTCATCCTTGGGTGGGTTACATTGACAGAGTGGGGTCAGTCTGCTCTTTCCTGGATGTGTTACATTGACAGAGTGTGGTCAGTCTGCTCTTCCCTGGGTGGGTTACATTGACAGAGTGGGATCAGGCTGCTCTTCCCTGGATGTGTTACATTGACACAGTGGGATCAGTCTACTCTTCTCTGGATGTGTTACATTGACAGAGTGGGATCAGTCTACTCTTCCCTCGGTGTGTTACATTGACAGAGTGGGTTCAGTCTGCTCTTCCCTGGGTGTGTTACATTGACAGAGTGGGGTCAGTCTGCTCTTCCGTGGGTGGGTTACATTGACAGAGTGGGGTCAGTCTGCTCTTCCCTGGGTGGGTTACATTGACAGAGTGAGGTCAGTCTGCTCTTCCCTGGGTGTGTTACATTGACAGTATGGTGTCAGTCTGCTCTTCCATCGGTGTGTTACATTGACAGAGTAAGGTCAGTCTGCGCTTCCCAGGGTGTGTTACATTGACAGAGTGGGGTCAGTCTGCTCTTCCCTGCGTGTGTTACATTGACAGAGTGGGGTCAGTCTGCTCTTCCCTGGGTGTGTTACATTGACAGAGTGAGGTCAGTCTGCTCTTCCCTGGGTGTGTTACATTGACAGAGTGGGGTCAGTCTGCTCTTCCCTGGGTGTTTTACATTGACAGAGTGGGGTCAGTCTGCTCTTCCCTGGGTGTGTTACATTGACAGAGTGGGGTCAGTATGCTCTTCCCTGGGTGTGTTACATTGACAGAGTGAGGTCAGTCTGCTCTCCCCTGGGTGTGTTACATTGACAGTACGGTGTCAGTCTGCTCTTCCATTGGTGTGTTACATTGACAATTTGAGGTCAGTCTGCGCTTCCCAGGGTGTGTTACATTGACAGAGTGTGGTCAGTCTGCTCTTCCCTGGGTGTGTTACCTTGACAGATTGGGGTGAGTCTGCTCTTCCCTGGGTGTGTTACATTGACAGAGTGGGGTCAGCTGCTCTTTCTGGGAGTGTAACATTGAAAGACTGGGGTCATCCTGTTCTTTCCGAGGACTGTTACATTGACAGAGCGGGTTCAGTCTGCTCTTCCCTGGGTGGGTTACATTGACAGAGTGGGGTCAATCTGCTCATCCTTGGGTGGGTTACATTGACAGAGTGGGGTCAGTCTGCTCTTTCCTGGATGTGTTACATTGACAGAGTGTGGTCAGTCTGCTCTTCCCTGGGTGGGTTACATTGACAGAGTGGGATCAGGCTGCTCTTCCCTGGATGTGTTACATTGACACAGTGGGATCAGTCTACTCTTCTCTGGATGTGTTACATTGACAGAGTGGGATCAGTCTACTCTTCCCTCGGTGTGTTACATTGACAGAGTGGGTTCAGTCTGCTCTTCCCTGGGTGTGTTACATTGACAGAGTGGGGTCAGTCTGCTCTTCCCTGGGTGGATTACATTGACAGAGTGGGGTCAGTCTGCTCTTCCCTGGGTGGGTTACATTGACAGAGTGAGGTCAGTCTGCTCTTCCCTGGGTGTGTTACATTGACAGTATGGTGTCAGTCTGCTCTTCCATCGGTGTGTTACATTGACAGAGTAAGGTCAGTCTGCGCTTCCCAGGGTGTGTTACATTGACAGAGTGGGAACAGTCTGCTCTTCCCTGCGTGTGTTACATTGACAGAGTGGGGTCAGTCTGCTCTTCCCTGGGTGTGTTACATTGACAGAGTGAGGTCAGTCTGCTCTTCCCTGGGTGTGTTACATTGACAGAGTGGGGTCAGTCTGCTCTTCCCTGGGTGTTTTACATTGACAGAGTGGGGTCAGTCTGCTCTTCCCTGGGTGTGATACATTGACAGAGTGGGGTCAGTATGCTCTTCCCTGGGTGTATTACATTGACAGAGTGAGGTCAGTCTGCTCTCCCCTGGGTGTGTTACATTGACAGTATGGTGTCAGTCTGCTCTGCCATTGGTGTGTTACATTGACAATTTGAGGTCAGTCTGCGCTTCCCAGGGTGTGTTACATTGACAGAGTGTGGTCAGTCTGCTCTTCTCTGGATGTGTTACATTGACAGAGTGGGATCAGTCTACTCTTCCCTCGGTGTGTTACATTGACAGAGTGGGTTCAGTCTGCTCTTCCCTGGGTGTGTTACATTGACAGAGTGGGGTCAGTCTGCTCTTCCCTGGGTGGGTTACATTGACAGAGTGGGGTCAGTCTGCTCTTCCCTGGGTGGGTTACATTGACAGAGTGAGGTCAGTCTGCTCTTCCCTGGGTGTGTTACATTGACAGTATGGTGTCAGTCTGCTCTTCCATCGGTGTGTTACATTGACAGAGTAAGGTCAGTCTGCGCTTCCCAGGGTGTGTTACATTGACAGAGTGGGGTCAGTCTGCTCTTCCCTGGGGGTGTTACATTGACAGAGTGGGGTCAGACTGCGCTTCCCTCGGTGTGTTACATTGACAGAGTGACGTCAGTCTGCTCTTCCCTGGGTATGTTACATTGACAGAGTGAGGTCAGTCTTCTCTTCCCTGGGTGAGTTACATTGACAGTGTGGTGTCAGTCTGCTCTTCCCTGGGTGTGTTACATTGACAGAGTGGGGTCAGTCTGCTCTTCCCTGGGTGTGTTACATTGACAGAGTGGGGTCAGTCTGCTCTTCCCTGGGTGTGTTACATTGACAGAGTGGGGTCAGTCTGGTCTTCCCTGGGTGTGTTACATTGACAGAGTGGGGTCAGTCTGTTCTTCACTGGGTGTGTTACATTGACTGAGTGAGGTCAGTCTGCTCTTCCCTGGGTGTGTTACCTTGACAGATTGGGGTGAGTCTGCTCTTCCCTGGGTGTGTTACATTGACAGAGTGGGGTCAGTCTGCTCTTCCCTGGGTGTGTTACATTGACAGAGTGGGGTCAGCTGCTCTTTCTGGGAGTGTAACATTGAAAGACTGGGGTCATCCTGTTCTTCCCTAGGACTGTTACATTGACAGAGCGGGGTCAGTCTGCTCTTCCCTGGGTGGGTTACATTGACAGAGTGGGGTCAATCTGCTCATCCTTGGGTGGGTTACATTGACAGAGTGGGGTCAGTCTGCTTTTTCCTGTATGTGTTACATTGACAGAGTGTGGTCAGTCTGCTCTTCCCTGGGTGGGTTCCATTGACAGAGTGGGATCAGGCTGCTCTTCCCTGGATGTGTTACATTGACACAGTGGGATCAGTCTACTCTTCTCTGGATGTGTTACATTGACAGAGTGGGATCAGTCTAATCTTCCCTCGGTGTGTTACATTGACAGAGTGGGTTCGGTCTGCTCTTCCCTGGGTGTGTTACATTGACAGAGTGGGGTCAGTCTGCTTTTCCCTGCGTGTGTTACATTGACAGAGTGAGGTCAGTCTGCTCTTCCCTGGGTGTGTTACATTGACAGAGTGGGGTCAGTCTGCTCTTCCCTGGGTGTTTTACATTGACAGAGTGGGGTCAGTCTGCTCTTCCCTGGGTGGGTTACATTGACAGAGTGGGGTCAGTCTGCTCTTCCCTGGGTGTGTTACATTGACAGAGTGAGGTCAGTCTGTTCTTCCCTGGGTGTGTTACATTTACATCATGGTGTCAGTCTGCTCTTCCATCGGTGTGTTACATTGACAGTGTGAGGTCAGTCTGCGCTTCCCAGGGTGTGTTACATTGACAGAGTGGGGTCAGTCTGCTCTTCCCTGGGGGTGTTACATTGACAGAGTGGGGTCAGTCTGCTCTTCCCTGGGTGTGTTACATTGACAGAGTGGGGTCAGTCTGCTCTTCCCTGGGTGTGTTACATTGACAGAGTGGGGTCAGTCAGGTCTTCCCTGGTGTGTTACATTGACAGAGTGGGGTCAGTCTGTTCTTCACTGGGTGTGTTACATTGACAGAGTGTGGTCAGTCTGCTCTTCCCTGGATGTGTTACATTGACACAGTGGGGTCAGTCTGCGCTTCCCTCGGTGTGTTACATTGACAGAGTGGGGTCAGTCTGTTCTTCACTGGGTGTGTTACATTGACAGAGTTGGGTCAGTTTGCTCTTCCCTGGATGTGTTACATTGACAGAGTGGGGTCAGTCTGCTCTTCCCTGGGTGTGTTACATTGACAGTGTGGGGTCAATCTGCTCTTCCCTGGGTGTGTTACATTGACAGAGTGGGGTCAGTCTGGTCTTGCCTGGGTGTGTTACATTGACAGAGTGGGGTCAGTCTGCTCTTCCCTGGGTGTGTTACATTGACAGAGTGGGGTCAGTCTGCTCTTCCCTGGGTGAGTTACATTGACAGAGTGGGGACAGTCTGCGCTTCCCTGGGTGTGTTACATTGACAGAGTGGGGTCAGTCCTCTCTTCCCTGGGTGTGTTACATTGACAGAGTGAGGTCAGTCTGCTGTTCCCTGGGTGTGTTACATTGACAGATTGGGTTCAGTCTGAGCTTCCCTCGGTGTGTTACATTGACAGAGTGGGGTCAGTCTGCTCTTCCCTGGGAGTTTTACATTGACAGAGTGGGGTCAGTCTGCACTACCCTGGGTGTGTTAAATTGACAGAGTGTGGTCGGTCTGCTATTCAATGTGTGTGTTACATTGTCAGAGTGGGGTCAGTCTGCTCTTCCCTGAGTGTGTTACATTGACAGAGTGGGGTCAGGCTGCTCTTCCCTGGGTGATTTACATTGACAGAGTGGGGTCAGTCTGCTCTTCCCTGGGTGTGTTACATTGACAGAGTGGGGTCTGTATGCTCTTCCCTGGGTGTGTTACATTGACAGAGTGAGGTCAGTCTGCTCTTCCCTGGGTGTGTTACATTGACAGAGTGAGGTCAGTCTGCTCTTCCCTGGGTGTGTTACATTGACAGAGTGAGGTCAGTCTGCTCTTCCCTAGGTGTGTTACATTGACAGAGTGGGGTCAGTCTGCTCTTCCCTGGGTGATTTACATTGACAGAGTGGGGTCAGTCTGCTCTTCCCTGGGTGTGTTACATTGACAGAGTGGGTTCTGTATGCTCTTCCCTGGGTGTGTTACATTGACAGAGTGAGGTCAGTCTGCTCTTCCCTGGGTGTGTTACATTGACAGTGTGAGGTCAGTCTGCTCTTCCCTGGGTTTGTTACATTGACAGTATGGGGTCAGTCTGCTCTTCCCTCGGTGTGTTACATTGACAGAGTGAGGTCAGACTGCTCTTCCCTTTTTGTGTGACATTGACAGAGTGGGGTCAGTCTGCTCTTCCCTCGGTGTGTTACATTGACAGAGTGGGGACAGTCTGCTCTTCCCTGGGTGTGTTACACTGACAGAGTGGGGTCAGTCTGCTCTTCCCTGGGTGTGTTACCTTGACAGATTGGGGTGAGTCTGCTCTTCCCTGGGTGTGTTACATTGACAGAGTGGGGTCAGTCTGCTCTTCCCTGGGTGTGTTACATTGACAGAGTGGGGTCAGCTGCTCTTTCTGGGAGTGTAACATTGAAAGACTGGGGTCATCCTGTTCTTCCCTAGGACTGTTACATTGACAGAGCGGGGTCAGTCTGCTCTTCCCTGGGTGGGTTACATTGACAGAGAGGGGTCAATCTGGTCATCCTTGGGTGGGTTACATTGACAGAGTGGGGTCAGTCTGCTCTTTCCTGGATGTGTTACATTGACAGAGTGTGGTCAGTCTGCTCTTCCCTGGGTGGGTTACATTGACAGAGTGGGATCAGGCTGCTCTTCCCTGGATGTGTTACATTGACACAGTGGGATCAGTCTACTCTTCTCTGGATGTGTTACATTGACAGAGTGGGATCAGTCTACTCTTCCCTGGATGTGTTACATTGACAGAGTGGGGTCAGTCTGCTCTTGCCTGGGGTGTTACATTAACAGAGTGTGGTCAGTCTGCTCTTCCCTGGGTGTGTTACCTTGACAGATTGGGGTGAGTCTGCTCTTCCCTGGGTGTGTTACATTGACAGAGTGGGGTCAGTCTGCTCTTCCCTGGGTGTGTTACATTGACATAGTGGGGTCAGCTGCTCTTTCTGGGAGTGTAACATTGAAAGACTGGGGTCATCCTGTTCTTCCCTAGGACTGTTACATTGACAGAGCGGGGTCAGTCTGCTCTTCCCTGGGTGGGTTACATTGACAGAGTGGGGTCAATCTGTTCATCCTTGGGTGGGTTACATTGACAGAGTGGGGTCAGTCTGCTCTTTCCTGGATGTGTTACATTGACAGAATGTGGTCAGTCTGCTCTTCCCTGGGTGGGTTACATTGACAGAGTGGGATCAGGCTGCTCTTCCCTGGATGTGTTACATTGACACAGTGGGATCAGTCTACTCTTCTCTGGATGTGTTACATTGACAGAGTGGGATCAGTCTACTCTTCCCTCGGTGTGTTACATTGACAGAGTGGGGTCAGTCTGCTCTTCCCTGGATGTGTTACATTGACAGAGTGAGGTCAGTCTGCTCTTCCCTGGGTGTGTTACATTGACAGAGTGGGGTCAGTCTGCTCTTCCCTGGGTGTTTTACATTGACAGAGTGGGGTCAGTCTGCTCTTCCCTGGGTGTGTTACATTGACAGAGTGGGGTCAGTCTGCTCTTCCCTGGGTGTATTTCATTGACAGAGTGGGGTCAGTATGCTCTTCCCTGGGTGTGTTACATTGACAGAGTGGGTTCATTCTGCTCTTCCCTGGGTGTGTTACAGTGACAGAGTGGGGTCAGTCTGCTCTTCCCTGGGTGGGTTACATTGACAGAGTGGGGTCAGTCTGCTCTTCCCTGGATGTGTTACATTGACAGAGTGAGGTCAGTCTGCTCTTCCCTGGGTGTGTTACATTGACATCATGGTGTCAGTCTGCTCTTCCATCGGTGTGTTACATTGACAGTGTGAGGTCAGGCTGCGCTTCCCAGGGTGTGTTACATTGACAGAGTGGGGTCAGTCTGCTCTTCCCTGGGTGTGATACATTGACAGAGTGGGATCAGTCTGCTCTTCCCTGGGTGTGTTACATTGACAGAGTGGGGTCAGTCTGCTCTTCCCTGGGTGTGTTACATTGACAGAGTGGGGTCAGTCTGGTCTTCCCTGGGTGTGTTACATTGACAGAGTGGGGTCAGTCTGTTCTTCTCTGGGTGTGTTACATTGACAGAGTGGGGTCAGTCTGCTCTTCCCTGGATGTGTTACATTGACAGAGTGGGGTCAGTCTGCGCTTCCCTCGGTGTGTTACATTGACAGAGTGGGGTCAGTTTGTTCTTCACTGGGTGTGTTACATTGACAGAGTTGGGTCAGTCTGCTCTTCCCTGGATGTGTTACATTGACAGAGTGGGGTCAGTCTGCTCTTCACTGGTTATGTTACATTGACAGAGTTGGGTCAGTCTGCTCTTCCCTGGATGTGTTACATTGACAGAGTCGGGTCAGTCTGCTCTTCCGTGGGTGTGTTACATTGACAGAGTGGGGTCAGTCTGCTCTTCCCTGGGTGTGTTACATTGACAGAGTCGGGTCAGTCTGCTCTTCCGTGGGTGTGTTACATTGACAGAGTGGGGTCAGTCTGCTCTTCCCTGGGTGTGTTACATTGACAGAGTGGGGTCAGTCTGGTCTTCCCTGGGTGTGTTACATTGACAGAGTGGGGTCAGTCTGCGCTTCCCTGGGTGTGTTACATTGACAGAGTGGGGTCAGTCCTCTCTTCCCTGGGTGTGTTACATTGACAGAGTGAGGTCAGTCTGCTGTTCCCTGGGTGTGTTACATTGACAGAGTGGGTTCAGTCTGAGCTTCCCTCGGTGTGTTACATTGACAGAGTGGGGTCAGTCTGCTCTTCCCTGGGAGTGTTACATTGACAGAGTGGGGTCAGTCTGCACTACCCTGGGTGTGTTAAATTGACAGAGTGGGGTCGGTCTGCTATTCAATGTGTGTGTTACATTGTCAGAGTGGGGTCAGTCTGCTCTTCCCTGGGTGTGTTGCATTGACAGAGTGGGGTCAGTCTGGTCTTCCCTGAGTGTGTTACATTGACAGAGTGGGGTCAGTCTGCTCTTCCCTGGGTGTGTTACATTGACAGAGTCATGTCAGTCGGCTCTTCCCTGGGTGTGTTACATTGACAGAGTGAGGTCAGTCTGCTCTTCCCTGGGTGTGTTACATTGACAGAGTGAGGTCAGTCTGCTCTTCCCTGGGTGTGTTACATTGACAGAGTGAGGTCAGTCTGCTCTTCCCTGAGTGTGTTACATTGACAGAGTGGGGTCAGTCTGCTCTTCCCTGGGTGTTTTACTTTGACAGAGTGGGGTCAGTCTGCTCTTCCCTGGGTGTGTTACATTGACAGAGTGGGGTCAGTATGCTCTTCACTGGGTGTGTTACATTGACAGAGTGAGGTCAGTCTGCTCTTCCCTGGGTGTGTTACATTGACAGAGTGAAGTCAGTCTGCTCTTCCCTGGGTGTGTTACATTGACAGTATGGGGTCAGTCTGCTCTTCCCTCGGTGTTTTACATTGACAGAGTGAGGTCAGACTGCTCTTCCCTTTTTGTGTGACATTGACAGAGTGGGGTCAGTCTGCTCTTCCCTGGGTGTGTTACATTGACAGAGTGGGGACAGTCTGCTCTTCCCTGGGTGTGTTACACTGACAGAGTGGGGTCAGTCTGCTCTTCCCTGGGTGTGTTACCTTGACAGATTGGGGTGAGTCTGCTCTTCCCTGCGTGTGTTACATTGACAGAGTAGTGTCCGTGTGCTCTTCCCTGGGTGTGTTACACTGACAGAGTGGGGTCAGTCTGCTCTTCGCTGGATGTGTTACTTTGACAGAGTGGGGTCAGTCTGCTCTTCCCTGGGTGTGTAACATTGACAGAATGGGGTCAGTCTGCTCTTCCCTGGGTGTGTTACATTGACAGAGTGGGGTCAGTCTGCTCTTCCCAGAGTGTGTAACATTGACAGAGTGGGGTCAGTCTGATCTTCCCTAGCTGTGTTACATTGACAGAGTGGGGTCAGTCTGCTCTTCCCTTGGTGTGTTACATTGACAGAGTGGGGTCAGCTGCTCTTCCCTGGGTGTGTAACATTGACAGAATGGGGTCAGTCTGCTCTTCCCTGGGTGTGTTACATAAACAGATTGGGGTCAGTCTGCTCTTCCCAGAGTGTGTAACATTGACAGAGTGGGGTCATCCTGTTCTTTATTGGACTGTTACATTGACAGAGTGGGGTCAGTCTGCTCTTCCCTGGGTGTTTTACATTGACACAGTTGGGTCAGTCTGCTCTTCCCTGGGTGGGTTACATTGACAGAGTGGGGTTAATCTGCTCATCCCTGGGTGGGTTACATTGACAGAGTGGGGTCAGTCTGCTCTTCCCTGGGTGTGTAACATTGACACAGTGGGATCAGTCTGCTCTTCCCTGGGTGTGTTATATTGACAGAGTGGGGTCAGTCTGCTCTTTGCTGGGTGTGTTACATTGACAGAGTGGGGTCAGTCTGCTCTTCCTTGGGTGTGTCACATTGACAGAGTGGGATCAGCCTGCTCTTCCCTGGGTGTGTTACATTGACAGAGTGGGGTCAGTCTGCTCATCCCTCGGTGTGTTACATTCACAGAGTGGGGTCAGTCTGCTCTTCACTTTTTGTGTTACATTGACAGAGTGGTGTCAGTCTGCTCTTCCCAGAGTGTGTAACATTGACAGAGTGTGGTCAGTCGGCTCTTTCCTGAGTGTGTGACATTGACAGTGTGAGGTCAGTCTGCTCTTCCCTGGGTGTGTTACATTGACAGAGTGGGGTCAGTCTGCTCTTCCCTGTGTGTGTTACATTGACAGAGTGAGGTCAGTCTGCTCTTACCTGGGTGTGTTACATTGACAGAGTGGGGTCAGTCTGCTCTTCCCTGGGTGTGTTACGTTGACACAGTCTCGTCAGTCTCCTCTTCCCTGCGTGTGTTACATTGACAGAGTGAGGTCAGTCTGCTCTTCCCTGGGTGTGTTACATTGACAGAGTGGGGTCAGTCTGATCTTCCCTCGGTTTTGTTACGTTGACAGAGTGGGGTCAGTCTGTTGTTCCCGGGGTTTGTTACATTGACAGAGTGGGGTCAGTCTGCTCTTCCCTGGGGTGTTACATTGACAGAGTGGGGTCAGTCTGCTCTTCCCCTGGGGTGTTACGTTGACAGAGTGGGGTCAGTCTGCTCTTCCCTGGGTGTGTTACGTTGACAGAGTGGGGTCAGTCTGATGTTCCCTGGATGTGTTACATTGACAAGCTGGGGTCAGTCATGCTCTTCCCTGGGTGTGTTACATTGACAGAGTAGGGTCAGTCTGCTCTTCCCTGGGTGTGTTACGTTGACAGAGTTGGGTCAGTCTGCTCTTCCTTGGGTGTGTTACATTGACAGAGTGGGGTCAGTTGCTCTTCCCTGGGTGTGTTACGTTGACAGAGAGGGGTCAATCTGGTGTTCCCTGGATGTGTTACATTGACAGAGTGGGGTCAGTCTGCTCTTCCCTGGGTGTGTTACATTGACAGAGTGGTATCAATCTGCTCTTCTCTGGGTGGGTTACATTAACAGAGTGGGGTCAGTCTGCTCTTCCCTGGGTGTGTTACGTTGAGAGAGTGGGGTCAGCCTGCTCTTCCCTGTGTGTGTTACATTGACAGAGTGGTATCAATCTGCTCTTCACTGGGCGTGTTACTTTGAAAGATTGGGGTGAGTCTGCTCTTCCCTGGGTGTGTTACATTGACTGAGTGGGGTCAGTCTGCCCTTCCCTGGGTGTGTTACAATGACAGAGTGGGGTCAGCTGCTCTTTCTGGGAGTGTAACATTGAAAGACTGGGGTCATCCTGTTCTTCCCTAGGACTGTTACATTGACATAGTGGGATCAGGCTGCTCTTCCCTGGATGTGTTACATTGACACAGGGGGATCAGTCTACTCTTCTCTGGATATGTTACATTGACAGAGTGGGGTCAGTCTGGTCTTCCCTGGGTGTGTTACATTGACAGAGTGGGGTCAGTCTGCTCTTCCCTGGGTGTGTTACATTGACAGAGTGGGTTCAGTCTGAGCTTCCCTCGGTGTGTTACATTGACAGAGTGGGGTCAGTCTGCTCTTCCCTGGGAGTGTTACATTGACAGAGTGGGGTCAGTCTGCTCTTCCCTGAGTGTGTTACATTGACAGAGTGAGGTCAGTCTGCTCTTCCCTGGGTGTGTTACATTGACAGAGTGAGGTCAGTCTGCTCTTCCCTGGGTGTGTTACATTGACAGAGTGAGGTCAGTCTGCTCTTCCCTGGGTGTGTTACATTGACAGAGTGGGGTCAGTGTGCTCTTAACTGGGTGTGTTACATTGACAGAGTGAGGTCAGTCTGCTCTTCCCTGGGTGTGTTACATTGACAGAGTGAGGTCAGTCTGCTCTTCCCTGGGTGTGTTACATTGACAGTATGGGGTCAGTCTGCTATTCCCTCGGTGTGTTACATTGACAGAGTGAGGTCAGACTGCTCTTCCCTTTTTGTGTGACATTGACAGAGTGGGGTCAGTCTGCTCTTCCCTGGGTGTGTTACATTGACAGAGTGGGGACAATCTGCTCTTCCCTGGGTGTGTTACACTGACAGAGTGGGGTCAGTCTGCTCTTCCCTGGGTGTGTTACCTTGACAGATTGGGGTGAGTCTGCTCTTCCCTGGGTGTTACATTGACAGAGTGGGGTCAGTCTGCTCTTCCCTGGGTGTGTTACATTGACAGAGTGGGGTCAGCTGCTCTTTCTGGGAGTGTAACATTGAAAGACTGGGGTCATCCTGTTCTTCCCTAGGACTGTTACATTGACAGAGCGGGGTCAGTCTGCTCTTCCCTGGGTGGGTTACATTGACAGAGTGGGGTCAATCTGCTCATCCTTGGGTGGGTTACATTGACAGAGTGGGGTGAGTCTGTTCTTTCCTGGATGTGTTACATTGACAGAGTGTGGTCAGTCTGCTCTTCCCTGGGTGGGTTACATTGACAGAGTGGGATCAGGCTGCTCTTCCCTGGATGTGTTACATTGACACAGTGGGATCAGTCTACTCTTCTCTGGATGTGTTACATTGACAGAGTGGGATCAGTCTGCTCTTCCCTGGGTGTGTTACATTGATAGAGTGGGGTCAGTCTGCTCTTCCCTGGGTGTGTTACATTGGCAGAGTGGGATCAGTCTACTCTTCCCTGGATGTGTTACATTGACAGAGTGGGGTCAGTCTGCTCTTGCCTGGGGTGTTACATTGACAGAGTGGGTTCAGTCTGCTCTTCCCTGCGTGTGTTACATTGACAGAGTGGGGTCAGTCTGCTCTTCCCTGGGTGTGTTACATTGACAGAGTGAGGTCAGTCTGCTCTTCCCTGGGTGTGTTACTTTGACAGAGTGGGGTCAGTATGCTCTTCCCTGGGTGTGTTACATTGACAGAGTGAGGTCAGTCTGCTCTTCCCTGGGTGTGTTACATTGACAGTATGGTGTCAGTCTGCTCTTCCATTGGTGTGTTACATTGACAATTTGAGGTCAGTCTGCGCTTCCCAGGGTGTGTTACATTGACAGAGTGTGGTCAGTCTGCTCTTCCCTGGGTGTGTTACCTTGACAGATTGGGGTGAGTCTGCTCTTCCCTGGGTGTGTTACATTGACAGAGTGGGGTCAGCTGCTCTTTCTGGGAGTGTAACATTGAAAGACTGGGGTCATCCTGTTCTTCCCGAGGACTGTTACATTGACAGAGCGGGGTCAGTCTGCTCTTCCCTGGGTGGGTTACATTGACAGAGTGGGGTCAATCTGCTCATCCTTGGGTGGGTTACATTGACAGAGTGGGGTCAGTCTGCTCTTTCCTGGATGTCTTACATTGACAGAGTGTGGTCAGTCTGCTCTTCCCTGGGTGGGTTACATTGACAGAGTGGGATCAGGCTGCTCTTCCCTGGATGTGTTACATTGACACAGTGGGATCAGTCTACTCTTCTCTGGATGTGTTACATTGACAGAGTGGGATCAGTCTACTCTTCCCTCGGTGTGTTACATTGAAAGAGTGGGTTCAGTCTGCTCTTCCCTGGGTGTGTTACATTGACAGAGTGGGGTCAGTCTGCTCTTGCCTGGGGTGTTACATTGACAGAGTGCGTTCAGTCTGCTCTTCCCTGCGTGTGTTACATTGACAGAGTGGGGTCAGTCTGCTCTTCCCTGGGTGTGTTACATTGACAGAGTGAGGTCAGTCTGCTCTTCCCTGGGTGTGTTACATTGACAGAGTGGGGTCAGTCTGCTCTTCCCTGGGTGTTTTACATTGGCAGAGTGGGATCAGTCTACTCTTCCCTGGATGTGTTACATTGACAGAGTGGGGTCAGTCTGCTCTTGCCTGGGGTGTTACATTGACAGAGTGGGTTCAGTCTGCTCTTCCCTGCGTGTGTTACATTGACAGAGTGGGGTCAGTCTGCTCTTCCCTGGGTGTGTTACATTGACAGAGTGAGGTCAGTCTGCTCTTCCCTGGGTGTGTTACATTGACAGAGTGGGGTCAGTCTGCTCTTCCCTGGGTGTTTTACATTGACAGAGTGGGGTCAGTCTGCTCTTCCCTGGGTGTGTTACATTGACAGAGTGGGGTCAGTATGCTCTTCCCTGGGTGTGTTACATTGACAGAGTGAGGTCAGTCTGCTCTTCCCTGGGTGTGTTACATTGACAGTATGGTGTCAGTCTGCTCTTCCATTGGTGTGTTACATTGACAATTTGAGGTCAGTCTGCGCTTCCCAGGGTGTGTTACATTGACAGAGTGTGGTCAGTCTGCTCTTCCCTGGGTGTGTTACCTTGACAGATTGGGGTGAGTCTGCTCTTCCCTGGGTGTGTTACATTGACAGAGTGGGGTCAGCTGCTCTTTCTGGGAGTGTAACATTGAAAGACTGGGGTCATCCTGTTCTTCCCGAGGACTGTTACATTGACAGAGCGGGGTCAGTCTGCTCTTCCCTGGGTGGGTTACATTGACAGAGTGGGGTCAATCTGCTCATCCTTGGGTGGGTTACATTGACAGAGTGGGGTCAGTCTGCTCTTTCCTGGATGTCTTACATTGACAGAGTGTGGTCAGTCTGCTCTTCCCTGGGTGGGTTACATTGACAGAGTGGGATCAGGCTGCTCTTCCCTGGATGTGTTACATTGACACAGTGGGATCAGTCTACTCTTCTCTGGATGTGTTACATTGACAGAGTGGGATCAGTCTACTCTTCCCTCGGTGTGTTACATTGAAAGAGTGGGTTCAGTCTGCTCTTCCCTGGGTGTGTTACATTGACAGAGTGGGGTCAGTGTGCTCTTCCCAGGGTGGGTTACATTGACAGAGTGGGGTCAGTCTGCTCTTCCCTGGGTGGGTTACATTGACAGAGTGAGGTCAGTCTGCTCTTCCCTGGGTGTGTTACATTGACAGTATGGTGTCAGTCTGCTCTTCCATCGGTGTGTTACATTGACAGAGTAAGGTCAGTCTGCGCTTCCCAGGGTGTGTTACATTGACAGAGTGGGGTCAGTCTGCTCTTCCCTGGGGGTGTTACATTGATAGAGTGGGGTCAGACTGCGCTTCCCTCGGTGTGTTACATTGACAGAGTGACGTCAGTCTGCTCTTCCCTGGGTATGTTACATTGACAGAGTGAGGTCAGTCTTCTCTTCCCTGGGTGAGTTACATTGACAGTGTGGTGTCAGTCTGCTCTTCCCTGGGTGTGTTACATTGACAGAGTGGGGTCAGTCTGCTCTTCCCTGGGTGTGTTACATTGACAGAGTGGGGTCAGTCTGCTCTTCCCTGGGTGTGTTACATTGACAGAGTGGGGTCAGTGTGGTCTTCCCTCGGTGTGTTACATTGACAGAGTGGGGTCAGTCTGTTCTTCACTGGGTGTGTTACATTGACAGAGTGTGGTCAGTCTGCTCTTCCCTGGGTGTGTTACCTTGACAGATTGGGGTGAGTCTGCTCTTCCCTGGGTGTGTTACATTGACAGAGTGGGGTCAGTCTGCTCTTCCCTGGGTGTGTTACATTGACAGAGTGGGGTCAGCTGCTCTTTCTGGGAGTGTAACATTGAAAGACTGGGGTCATCCTGTTCTTCCCTAGGACTGTTACATTGACAGAGCGGGGTCAGTCTGCTCTTTCCTGGATGTGTTACATTGACAGAGTGTGGTCAGTCTGCTCTTCCCTGGGTGGGTTACATTGACAGAGTGGGATCAGGCTGCTCTTCCCTGGATGTCTTACATTGACACAGTGGGATCAGTCTACTCTTCTCTGGATGTGTTACATTGACAGAGTGGGATCAGTCTACTCTTCCCTCGTTGTGTTACATTGACAGAGTGGGTTCAGTCTGCTCTTCCCTGGGTGTGTTACATTGACAGAGTGGGGTCAGTCTGCTCTTCCCTGCGTGTGTTACATTGACAGAGTGAGGTCAGTCTGCTCTTCCCTGGGTGTGTTACATTGACAGAGTGGGGTCAGTCTGCTCTTCCCTGGGTGTTTTACATTGACAGAGTGGGGTCAGTCTGCTCTTCCCTGGGTGTGTTACATTGACAGAGTGGGGTCAGTCTGCTCTTCCCTGGGTGTATTACATTGACAGAGTGGGGTCAGTATGCTCTTCCCTGGGTGTGTTACATTGACAGAGTGGGGTCAGTCTGCTCTTCCCTGGGTGTGTTACATTGACAGAGTGGGGTCAGTCTGGTCTTCCCTGGGTGTGTTACATTGACAGAGTGGGGTCAGTCTGCTCTTCCCTGGGTGTGTTACATTGACAGAGTGGGGTCAGTCTGCTCTTCCCTGGGTGAGTTACATTGAAAGAGTGGGGTCAGTGTGCGCTTCCCTGGGTGTGTTACATTGACAGAGTGGGGTCAGTCCTCTCTTCCCTGGGTGTGTTACATTGACAGAGTGAGGTCAGTCTGCTGTTCCCTGGGTGTGTTACATTGACAGATTGGGGTCAGTCTGCTCTTCCCTGGGTGGGTTACATTGACAGAGTGAGGTCAGTCTGCTCTTCCCTGGGTGTGTTACATTGACAGTATGGTGTCAGTCTGCTCTTCCATCGGTGTGTTACATTGACAGAGTAAGGTCAGTCTGCGCTTCCCAGGGTGTGTTACATTGACAGAGTGGGGTCAGTCTGCTCTTCCCTGGGGGTGTTACATTGACAGAGTGGGGTCAGACTGCGCTTCCCTCGGTGTGTTACATTGACAGAGTGACGTCAGTCTGCTCTTCCCTGGGTATGTTACATTGACAGAGTGAGGTCAGTCTTCTCTTCCCTGGGTGAGTTACATTGACAGTGTGGTGTCAGTCTGCTCTTCCCTGGGTGTGTTACATTGACAGAGTGGGGTCAGTCTGCTCTTCCCTGGGTGTGTTACATTGACAGAGTGGGGTCAGTCTGCTCTTCCCTGGGTGTGTTACATTGACAGAGTGGGGTCAGTGTGGTCTTCCCTCGGTGTGTTACATTGACAGAGTGGGGTCAGTCTGTTCTTCACTGGGTGTGTTACATTGACAGAGTGTGGTCAGTCTGCTCTTCCCTGGGTGTGTTACCTTGACAGATTGGGGTGAGTCTGCTCTTCCCTGGGTGTGTTACATTGACAGAGTGGGGTCAGTCTGCTCTTCCCTGGGTGTGTTACATTGACAGAGTGGGGTCAGCTGCTCTTTCTGGGAGTGTAACATTGAAAGACTGGGGTCATCCTGTTCTTCCCTAGGACTGTTACATTGACAGAGCGGGGTCAGTCTGCTCTTTCCTGGATGTGTTACATTGACAGAGTGTGGTCAGTCTGCTCTTCCCTGGGGGGGTTACATTGACAGAGTGGGATCAGGCTGCTCTTCCCTGGATGTGTTACATTGACACAGTGGGATCAGTCTACTCTTCTCTGGATGTGTTACATTGACAGAGTGAGATCAGTCTACTCTTCCCTCGTTGTGTTACATTGACAGAGTGGGTTCAGTCTGCTCTTCCCTGGGTGTGTTACATTGACAGAGTGGGGTCAGTCTGCTCTTCCCTGCGTGTGTTACATTGACAGAGTGAGGTCAGTCTGCTCTTCCCTGGGTGTGTTACATTGACAGAGTGGGGTCAGTCTGCTCTTCCCTGGGTGTTTTACATTGACAGAGTGGGGTCAGTCTGCTCTTCCCTGGGTGTGTTACATTGACAGAGTGGGGTCAGTCTGCTCTTCCCTGGGTGTATTACATTGACAGAGTGGGGTCAGTATGCTCTTCCCTGGGTGTGTTACATTGACAGAGTGGGGTCAGTCTGCTCTTCCCTGGGTGTGTTACATTGACAGAGTGGGGTCAGTCTGGTCTTCCCTGGGTGTGTTACATTGACAGAGTGGGGTCAGTCTGCTCTTCCCTGGGTGTGTTACATTGACAGAGTGGGGTCAGTCTGCTCTTCCCTGGGTGAGTTACATTGAAAGAGTGGGGTCAGTGTGCGCTTCCCTGGGTGTGTTACATTGACAGAGTGGGGTCAGTCCTCTCTTCCCTGGGTGTGTTACATTGACAGAGTGAGGTCAGTCTGCTGTTCCCTGGGTGTGTTACATTGACAGATTGGGGTCAGTCTGAGCTTCCCTCGGTGTGTTACATTGACAGAGTGGGGTCAGTCTGCTCTTCCCTGGGAGTGTTACATTGACAGAGTGGGGTCAGTCTGCACTACCCTGGGTGTGTTAAATTGACAGAGTGGGGTCGGTCTGCTATTCAATGTGTGTGATACATTGTCAGAGTGGGGTCAGTCTGCTCTTCCCTGGGTGGGTTACATTGACAGAGTGGGGTTAATCTGCTCATCCCTGGGTGGGTTACATTGACAGAGTGGGGTCAGTCTGCTCTTGCCTGGGTGTGTAACATTGACAGAGTGGGGTCAGTCTGCTCTTCCCTGGGTGGGTTACGTTGACAGAGTGGGGTCAGTCTGCTCTTCCCTGGGTGTGTTACATTGACAGAGTGAGGTCAGTCTGCTCTTCCCTGGGTGTGTTACATTGACAGAGTGGGGTCAGTATGCTCTTCCCTGGGTGTGTTACATTGACAGAGTGAGGTCAGTCTGCTCTTCCCTGGGTGTGTTACATTGACAGAGTGAGGTCAGTCTGCACTTCCCTGGGTGTGTTACATTGACAGTATGGGGTCAGTCTGCTATTCCCTCGGTGTGTTACATTGACAGAGTGAGGTCAGACTGCACATCCCTTTTTGTGTGACATTGACAGAGTGGGGTCAGTCTGCTCTTCCCTGGGTGTGTTACATTGACAGAGTGGGGACAATCTGCTCTTCCCTGGGTGTGTTACACTGACAGAGTGGGGTCAGTCTGCTCTTCCCTGGGTGTGTTACCTTGACAGATTGGGGTGAGTCTGCTCTTCCCTGGGTGTTACATTGACAGAGTGGGGTCAGTCTGCTCTTCCCTGGGTGTGTTACATTGACAGAGTGGGGTCAGCTGCTCTTTCTGGGAGTGTAACATTGAAAGACTGGGGTCATCCTGTTCTTCCCTAGGACTGTTACATTGACAGAGCGGGGTCAGTCTGCTCTTCCCTGGGTGGGTTACATTGACAGAGTGGGGTCAATCTGCTCATACTTGGGTGGGTTACATTGACAGAGTGGGGTGAGTCTGTTCTTTCCTGGATGTGTTACATTGACAGAGTGTGGTCAGTCTGCTCTTCCCTGGGTGGGTTACATTGACAGAGTGGGATCAGGCTGCTCTTCCCTGGGTGGGTTACATTGACAGAGTGGGGTTAATCTGCTCATCCCTGGGTGGGTTACATTGACAGAGTGGGGTCAGTCTGCTCTTGCCTGGGTGTGTAACATTGACAGAGTGGGGTCAGTCTGCTCTTCCCTGGGTGGGTTACGTTGACAGAGTGGGGTCAGTCTGCTCTTCCCTGGGTGTGTAACATTGACACAGTGGGATCAGTCTGCTCTTCCCTGGGTGTGTTATATTGACAGAGTGGGGTCAGTCTGCTCTTTCCTGGGTGTGTTACATTGACAGAGTGGGGTCAGTCTGCTCTTCCTTGGGTGTGTCACATTGACAGAGTGGGATCAGCCTGCTCTTCCCTGGGTGTGTTACATTGACAGAGTGGGGTCAGTCTGCTCATCCCTCGGTGTGTTACATTCACAGAGTGGGGTCAGTCTGCTCTTCACTTTTTGTGTTACATTGACAGAGTGGTGTCAGTCTGCTCTTCCCAGAGTGTGTAACATTGACAGAGTGTGGTCAGTCGGCTCTTCCCTGAGTGTGTGACATTGACAGAGTGAGGTCAGTCTGCTCTTCCCTGGGTGTGTTACATTGACAGAGTGGGGTCAGTCTGCTCTTCCCTGTGTGTGTTACATTGACAGAGTGAGGTCAGTCTGCTCTTACCTGGGTGTGTTACATTGACAGAGTGGGGTCAGTCTGCTCTTCCCTGGGTGTGTTACGTTGACACAGTCTCGTCAGTCTCCTCTTCCCTGGGTGTGTTACATTGACAGAGTGAGGTCAGTCTGCTCTTCCCTGGGTGTGTTACATTGACAGAGTGGGGTCAGTCTGATCTTCCCTCGGTGTGTTACGTTGACAGAGTGGGGTCAGTCTGTTGTTCCCGGGGTTTGTTACATTGACAGAGTGGGGTCAGTCTGCTCTTCCCTGGGGTGTTACATTGACAGAGTGGGGTCAGTCTGCTCTTCCCCTGGGGTGTTACGTTGACAGAGTGGGGTCAGTCTGCTCTTCCCTGGGTGTATTACGTTGACAGAGTGGGGTCAGTCTGATGTTCCCTGGATGTGTTACATTGACAAGCTGGGGTCAGTCATGCTCTTCCCTGGGTGTGTTACATTGACAGAGTAGGGTCAGTCTGCACTTCCCTGGGTGTGTTACGTTGACAGAGTTGGGTCAGTCTGCTCTTCCTTGGGTGTGTTACATTGACAGAGTGGGGTCAGTCTGCTCTTCCCTGGGTGTGTTACGTTGACAGAGAGGGGTCAATCTGGTGTTCCCTGGATGTGTTACATTGACAGAGTGGGGTCAGTCTGCTCTTCCCTGGGTGTGTTACATTGATAGAGTGGTATCAATCTGCTCTTCTCTGGGTGGGTTACATTGACAGAGTGGGGTCAGTCTGCTCTTCCCTGGGTGTGTTAAGTTGAGAGAGTGGGGTCAGCCTGCTCTTCCCTGTGTGTGTTACATTGACAGAGTGGTATCAATCTGCTCTTCACTGTGCGTGTTACTTTGAAAGATTGGGGTGAGTCTGCTCTTCCCTGGGTGTGTTACATTGACTGAGTGGGGTCAGTCTGCCCTTCCCTGGGTGTGTTACAATGACAGAGTGGGGTCAGCTGCTCTTTCTGGGAGTGTAACATTGAAAGACTGGGGTCATCCTGTTCTTCCCTAGGACTGTTACATTGACATAGTGGGATCAGGCTGCTCTTCCCTGGATGTGTTACATTGACACAGGGGGATCAGTCTACTCTTCTCTGGATATGTTACATTGACAGAGTGGGGTCAGTCTGGTCTTCCCTGGGTGTGTTACATTGACAGAGTGGGTTCAGTCTGAGCTTCCCTCGGTGTGTTACATTGACAGAGTTTAGTCAGTCTGCTCTTCCCTGGGAGTGTTACATTGACAGAGTGGGGTCAGTCTGCTCTTCCCTGAGTGTGTTACATTGACAGAGTGAGGTCAGTCTGCTCCTCCCTGGGTGTGTTACATTGACAGAGTGAGGTCAGTCTGCTCTTCCCTGGGTGTGTTACATTGACAGAGTGAGGTCAGTCTGCTCTTCCCTGGGTGTGTTACATTGACAGAGTGGGGTCAGTCTGCTCTTCCCTGGGTGTGTTACATTGTCAGAGTGAGGTCAGTCTGCTCTTCCCTGGGTGTGTTACATTGACAGAGTGAGGTCAGTCTGCTCTTCCCTGGGTGTGTTAAATTGACAGTATGGGGTCAGTCTGCTATTCCCTCGGTGTGTTACATTGACAGAGTGAGGTCAGACTGCTCTTCCCTTTTTGTGTGACATTGACAGAGTGGGGTCAGTCTGCTCTTCCCTGGGTGTGTTACATTGACAGAGTGGGGACAATCTGCTCTTCCCTGGGTGTGTTACACTGACAGAGTGGGGTCAGTCTGCTCTTCCCTGGGTGTGTTACCTTGACAGATTGGGGTGAGTCTGCTCTTCCCTGGGTGTTACATTGACAGAGTGGGGTCAGTCTGCTCTTCCCTGGGTGTGTTACATTGACAGAGTGGGGTCAGCTGCTCTTTCTGGGAGTGTTACATTGAAAGACTGGGGTCATCCTGTTCTTCCCTAGGACTGTTATATTGACAGAGCGGGGTCAGTCTGCTCTTCCCTGGGTGGGTTACATTGACAGAGTGGGGTCAATCTGCTCATACTTGGGTGGGTTACATTGACAGAGTGGGGTGAGTCTGTTCTTTCCTGGATGTGTTACATTGACAGAGTGTGGTCAGTCTGCTCTTCCCTGGGTGGGTTACATTGACAGAGTGGGATCAGGCTGCTCTTCCCTGGATGTGTTACATTGACACAGTGGGATCAGTCTACTCTTCTCTGGATGTGTTACATTGACAGAGTGGGATCAGTCTGCTCTTCCCTGGGTGTGTTACATTGACAGAGTGGGGTCAGTCTGCTCTTCCCTGGGTGTGTTACAATGACAGAGTGGGATCAGTCTACTCTTCCCTGGATGTGTTACATTGACAGAGTGGGGTCAGTCTGCTCTTGCCTGGGGTGTTACATTGACAGAGTGGGTTCAGTCTGCCCTTCACTGCGTGTGTTACATTGACAGAGTGGGGTCAGTCTGCTCTTCCCTGGGTGTGTTACATTGACAGAGTGAGGTCAGTCTGCTCTTCCCTGGGTGTGTTACATTGACAGAGTGGGGTCAGTCTGCTCTTCCCTGGGTGTGTTACATTGACAGAGTGGGGTCAGTATGCTCTTCCCTGGGTGTGTTACATTGACAGAGTGAGGTCAGTCTGCTCTTCCCTGGGTGTGTTACATTGACAGTATGGTGTCAGTCTGCTCTTCCATTGGTGTGTGACATTGACAATTTGAGGTCAGTCTGCGCTTCCCAGGGTGTGTTACATTGACAGAGTGTGGTCAGTCTGCTCTTCCCTGGGTGTGTTACCTTGACAGATTGGGGTGAGTCTGCTCTTCCCTGGGTGTGTTACATTGACAGAGTGGGGTCAGCTGCTCGTTCTGGGAGTGTAACATTGAAAGACTGGGGTCATCCTGTTCTTCCCGAGGACTGTTACATTGACAGAGCGGGGTCAGTCTGCTCTTCCCTGGGTGGGTTACATTGACAGAGTGGGGTCAATCTGCTCATCCTTGGGTGGGTTACATTGACAGAGTGGGGTCAGTCTGCTCTTTCCTGGATGTCTTACATTGACAGAGTGTGGTCAGTCTGCTCTTCCCTGGGTGGGTTACATTGACAGAGTGGGATCAGGCTGCTCTTCCCTGGATGTGTTACATTGACACAGTGGGATCAGTCTACTCTTCTCTGGATGTGTTACATTGACAGAGTGGGATCAGTCTACTCTTCCCTCGGTGTGTTACATTGAAAGAGTGGGTTCAGTCTGCTCTTCCCTGGGTGTGTTACATTGACAGAGTGGGGTCAGTTTGCTCTTCCCAGGGTGGGTTACATTGACAGAGTGGGGTCAGTCTGCTCTTCCCTGGGTGGGTTACATTGACAGAGTGAGGTCAGTCTGCTCTTCCCTGGGTGTGTTACATTGACAGTATGGTGTCAGTCTGCTCTTCCATCGGTGTGTTACATTGACAGAGTAAGGTCAGTCTGCGCTTCCCAGGGTGTGTTACATTGACAGAGTGACGTCAGTCTGCTCTTCCCTGGGTATGTTACATTGACAGAGTGAGGTCAGTCTTCTCTTCCCTGGGTGAGTTACATTGACAGTGTGGTGTCAGTCTGCTCTTCCCTGGGTGTGTTACATTGACAGAGTGGGGTCAGTCTGCTCTTCCCTGGGTGTGTTACATTGACAGAGTGGGGTCAGTCTGCTCTTCCCTGGGTGTGTTACATTGACAGAGTGGGGTCAGTCTGGTCTTCCCTCGGTGTGTTACATTGACAGAGTGGGGTCAGTCTGTTCTTCACTGGGTGTGTTACATTGACAGATTTTGGTCAGTCTGCTCTTCCCTGGGTGTGTTACCTTGACAGATTGGGGTGAGTCTGCTCTTCCCTGGGTGTGTTACATTGACAGAGTGGGGTCAGTCTGCTCTTCCCTGGGTGTGTTACATTGACAGAGTGGGGTCAGCTGCTCTTTCTGGGAGTGTAACATTGAAAGACTGGGGTCATCCTGTTCTTCCCTAGGACTGTTACATTGACAGAGCGGGGTCAGTCTGCTCTTCCCTGGGTGGGTTACATTGACAGAGTGGGGTCAATCTGCTCATCCTTGGGTGGGTTACATTGACAGAGTGGGGTCAGTCTGCTCTTTCCTGGATGTGTTACATTGACAGAGTGTGGTCAGTCTGCTCTTCCCTGGGTGGGTTACATTGACAGAGTGGGATCAGGTTGCTCTTCCCTGGATGTGTTACATTGACACAGTGGGATCAGTCTACTCTTCTCTGGATGTGTTACATTGACAGAGTGGGATCAGTCTACTCTTCCCTCGGTGTGTTACATTGACAGAGTGGGTTCAGTCTGCTCTTCCCTGGGTGTGTTACATTGACAGAGTGGGGTCAGTCTGCTCTTCCCTGGGTGTGTTACATTGACAGAGTGAGGTCAGTCTGCTCTTCCCTGGGTGTGTTACATTGACAGAGTGGGGTCAGTCTGCTCTTCCCTGGGTGTTTTACATTGACAGAGTGGGGTCAGTCTGCTCTTCCCTGGGTGTGTTACATTGACAGAGTGGGGTCAGTCTGCTCTTCCCTGGGTGTATTACATTGACAGAGTGGGGTTAGTATGCTCTTCCCTGGGTGTGTTACATTGACAGAGTGGGGTCAGTCTGCTCTTCCCTGGGTGTGTTACATTGACAGAGTGGGGTCAGTCTGGTCTTCCCTGGGTGTGATACATTGACAGAGTGGGGTCAGTCTGCTCTTCCCTTGGTGTGTTACATTGACAGAGTGGGGTCAGTCTGCTCTTCCCTGGGTGAGTTACATTGAAAGAGTGGGGTCAGTGTGCGCTTCCCTGGGTGTGTTACATTGACAGAGTGGGGTCAGTCCTCTCTTCCCTGGGTGTGTTACATTGACAGAGTGAGGTCAGTCTGCTGTTCCCTGGGTGTGTTACATTGACAGATTGGGGTCAGTCTGAGCTTCCCTCGGTGTGTTACATTGACAGAGTGGGGTCAGTCTGCTCTTCCCTGGGAGTGTTACATTGACAGAGTGGGGTCAGTCTGCACTACCCTGGGTGTGTTAAATTGACAGACTGTGGTCGGTCTGCTATTCAATGTGTGTGATACATTGTCAGAGTGGGGTCAGTCTGCTCTTCCCTGGGTGGGTTACATTGACAGAGTGGGGTTAATCTGCTCATCCCTGGGTGGGTTACATTGACAGAGTGGGGTCAGTCTGCTCTTGCCTGGGTGTGTAACATTGACAGAGTGGGGTCAGTCTGCTCTTCCCTGGGTGGGTTACGTTGACAGAGTGGGGTCAGTCTGCTCTTCCCTGGGTGTGTTACATTGACAGAGTGAGGTCAGTCTGCTCTTCCCTGGGTGTGTTACATTGACAGAGTGGGGTCAGTATGCTCTTCCCTGGGTGTGTTACATTGACAGAGTGAGGTCAGTCTGCTCTTCCCTGGGTGTGTTACATTGACAGAGTGAGGTCAGTCTGCTCTTCCCTGGGTGTGTTACATTGACAGAGTGGGGTCAGTATGCTCTTCCCTGGGTGTGTTACATTGACAGAGTGAGGTCAGTCTGCTCTTCCCTGGGTGTGTTACATTGACAGAGTGAGGTCAGACTGCTCATCCCTTTTTGTGTGACATTGACAGAGTGGGGTCAGTCTGCTCTTCCCTGGGTGTGTTACATTGACAGAGTGGGGACAATCTGCTCTTCCCTGGGTGTGTTACACTGACAGAGTGGGGTCAGTCTGCTCTTCCCTGGGTGTGTTACCTTGACAGATTGGGGTGAGTCTGCTCTTCCCTGGGTGTTACATTGACAGAGTGGGGTCAGTCTGCTCCTCCCTGGGTGTGTTACATTGACAGAGTGGGGTCAGCTGCTCTTTCTGGGAGTGTAACATTGAAAGACTGGGGTCATCCTGTTCTTCCCTAGGACTGTTACATTGACAGAGCGGGGTCAGTCTGCTCTTTCCTGGGTGGGTTACATTGACAGAGTGGGGTCAATCTGCTCATACTTGGGTGGGTTACATTGACAGAGTGTGGTGAGTCTGTTCTTTCCTGGATGTGTTACATTGACAGAGTGGGGTCAGTCTGCTCTTCCCTGGGTGGGTTACATTGACAGAGTGGGGTCAGTCGGCTCTTCCCTGGGTGGGTTACATTGACAGAGTGAGGTCAGTCTGCTCTTCCCTGGGTGTGTTACATTGACAGTATGGTGTCAGTCTGCTCTTCCCTGGGTGTGTTACATTGACAGAGTAAGGTCAGTCTGCGCTTCCCAGGGTGTGTTACATTGACAGAGTGGTGTCAGTCTGCTCTTCCCTGGGGGTGTTACATTGACAGAGTGGGATCAGACTGCGCTTCCCTCGGTGTGTTACATTGACAGAGTGACGTCAGTCTGCTCTTCCCTGGGTATGTTACATTGACAGAGTTAGGTCAGTCTTCTCTTCCCTGGGTGAGTTACATTGACAGTGTGGTGTCAGTCTGCTCTTCCCTGGGTGTGTTACATTGACAGAGTGGGGTCAGTCTGCTCTTCCCTGGGTGTGTTACATTGACAGAGTGGGGTCAGTCTGCTCTTCCCTGGGTGTGTTACATTGACAGAGTGGGGTCAGTCTGGTCTTCCCTGGGTGTGTTACATTGACAGAGTGGGGTCAGTCTGTTCTTCACTGGGTGTGTTACATTGACAGAGTGTGGTCAGTCTGCTCTTCCCTGGGTGTGTTACCTTGACAGATTGGGGTGAGTCTGCTCTTCCCTGGGTGTGTTACATTGACAGAGTGGGGTCAGTCTGCTCTTCCCTGGGTGTGTTACATTGACAGAGTCGGGTCAGCTGCTCTTTCTGGGAGTGTAACATTGAAAGACTGGAGTCATCCTGTTCTTCCCTAGGACTGTTACATTGACAGAGCGGGGTCAGTCTGCTCTTCCCTGGGTGGGTTACATTGACAGAGTGGGGTCAATCTGCTCATCCTTGGGTGGGTTACATTGACAGAGTGGGGTCAGTCTGCTCTTTCCTGGATGTGTTAAATTGACAGAGTGTGGTCAGTCTGCTCTTCCCTGGGTGGGTTACATTGACAGAGTGGGATCAGGCTGCTCTTCCCTGGATGTGTTACATTGACACAGTGGGATCAGTCTACTCTTCTCTGGATGTGTTACATTGACAGAGTGGGATCAGTCTACTCTTCCCTCGGTGTGTTACATTGACAGAGTGGGTTCAGTCTGCTCTTCTTTGGGTGTGTTACATTGACAGAGTGGGGTCAGTCTGCTCTTCCCTGCGTGTGTTACATTGACAGAGTGAGGTCAGTCTGCTCTTCCCTGGGTGTGTTACATTGACAGAGTGGGGTCAGTCTGCTCTTCCCTGGGTGTTTTACATTGACAGAGTGGGGTCAGTCTGCTCTTCCCTGGGTGTGTTACATTGACAGAGTGGGGTCAGTCTGCTCTTCCCTGGGTGTATTACATTGACAGAGTGGGGTCAGTATGCTCTTCCCTGGGTGTGTTACATTGACAGAGTGGGTTCATTCTGCTCTTCCCTGGCTGTGTTACAGTGACAGAGTGGGGTCAGTCTGCTCTTCCCTGGGTGGGTTACATTGACAGAGTGGGGTCAGTCTGCCCTTCACTGCGTGTGTTACATTGACAGAGTGGGGTCAGTCTGCTCTTCCCTGGGTGTGTTACATTGACAGAGTGAGGTCAGTCTGCTCTTCCCTGGGTGTGTTACATTGACAGAGTGGGGTCAGTCTGCTCTTCCCTGGGTGTGTTACATTGACAGAGTGGGGTCAGTATGCTCTTCCCTGGGTGTGTTACATTGACAGAGTGAGGTCAGTCTGCTCTTCCCTGGGTGTGTTACATTGACAGTATGGTGTCAGTCTGCTCTTCCATTGGTGTGTGACATTGACAATTTGAGGTCAGTCTGCTCTTCCCAGGGTGTGTTACCTTGACAGATTGGGGTGAGTCTGCTCTTCCCTGGGTGTGTTACATTGACAGAGTGGGGTCAGCTGCTCGTTCTGGGAGTGTAACATTGAAAGACTGGGGTCATCCTGTTCTTCCCGAGGACTGTTACATTGACAGAGCGGGGTCAGTCTGCTCTTCCCTGGGTGGGTTACATTGACAGAGTGGGGTCAATCTGCTCATCCTTGGGTGGGTTACATTGACAGAGTGGGGTCAGTCTGCTCTTTCCTGGATGTCGGACATTGACAGAGTGTGGTCAGTCTGCTCTTCCCTGGGTGGGTTACATTGACAGAGTGGGATCAGGCTGCTCTTCCCTGGATGTGTTACATTGACACAGTGGGATCAGTCTACTCTTCTCTGGATGTGTTACATTGACAGAGTGGGATCAGTCTACTCTTCCCTCGGTGTGTTACATTGAAAGAGTGGGTTCAGTCTGCTCTTCCCTGGGTGTGTTACATTGACAGAGTGGGGTCAGTCTGCTCTTCCCAGGGTGGGTTACATTGACAGAGTGGGGTCAGTCTGCTCTTCCCTGGGTGGGTTACATTGACAGAGTGAGGTCAGTCTGCTCTTCCCTGGGTGTGTTACATTGACAGTATGGTGTCAGTCTGCTCTTCCATCGGTGTGTTACATTGACAGAGTAAGGTCAGTCTGCGCTTCCCAGGGTGTGTTACATTGACAGAGTGACGTCAGTCTGCTCTTCCCTGGGTATGTTACATTGACAGAGTGAGGTCAGTCTTCTCTTCCCTGGGTGAGTTACATTGACAGTGTGGTGTCAGTCTGCTCTTCCCTGGGTGTGTTACATTGACAGAGTGGGGTCAGTCTGCTCTTCCCTGGGTGTGTTACATTGACAGAGTGGGGTCAGTCTGCTCTTCCCTGGGTGTGTTACATTGACAGAGTGGGGTCAGTCTGGTCTTCCCTCGGTGTGTTACATTGACAGAGTGGGGTCAGTCTGTTCTTCACTGGGTGTGTTACATTGACAGATTTTGGTCAGTCTGCTCTTCCCTGGGTGTGTTACATTGACAGAGTGGGGTCAGTCTGCTCTTCCCTGGGTGTGTTACATTGACAGAGTGGGGTCAGCTGCTCTTTCTGGGAGTGTAACATTGAAAGACTGGGGTCATCCTGTTCTTCCCTAGGACTGTTACATTGACGCAGCGGGGTCAGTCTGCTCTTCCCTGGGTGGGTTACATTGACAGAGTGGGGTCAATCTGCTCATCCTTGGGTGGGTTACATTGACAGAGTGGGGTCAGTCTGCTCTTTCCTGGATGTGTTACATTGACAGAGTGTGGTCAGTCTGCTCTTCCCTGGGTGGGTTACATTGACAGAGTGGGATCAGGTTGCTCTTCCCTGGATGTGTTACATTGACACAGTGGGATCAGTCTACTCTTCTCTGGATGTGTTACATTGACAGAGTGGGATCAGTCTACTCTTCCCTCGGTGTGTTACATTGACAGAGTGGGTTCAGTCTGCTCTTCCCTGGGTGTGTTACATTGACAGAGTGGGGTCAGTCTGCTCTTCCCTGGGTGTGATACATTGACAGAGTGAGGTCAGTCTGCTCTTCCCTGGGTGTGTTACATTGACAGAGTGGGGTCAGTCTGCTCTTCCCTGGGTGTTTTACATTGACAGAGTGGGGTCAGTCTGCTCTTCCCTGGGTGTGTTACATTGACAGAGTGGGGTCAGTCTGCTCTTCCCTGGGTGTATTACATTGACAGAGTGGGGTTAGTATGCTCTTCCCTGGGTGTGTTACATTGACAGAGTGGGGTCAGTCTGCTCTTCCCTGGGTGTGTTACATTGACAGAGTGGGGTCAGTCTGGTCTTCCCTGGGTGTGATACATTGACAGAGTGGGGTCAGTCTGCTCTTCCCTGGGTGTGTTACATTGACAGAGTGGGGTCAGTCTGCTCTTCCCTGGGTGAGTTACATTGAAAGAGTGGGGTCAGTGTGCGCTTCCCTGGGTGTGTTACATTGACAGAGTGGGGTCAGTCCTCTCTTCCCTGGGTGTGTTACATTGACAGAGTGAGGTCAGTCTGCTGTTCCCTGGGTGTGTTACATTGACAGATTGGGGTCAGTCTGAGCTTCCCTCGGTGTGTTACATTGACAGAGTGGGGTCAGTCTGCTCTTCCCTGGGAGTGTTACATTGACAGAGTGGGGTCAGTCTGCACTACCCTGGGTGTGTTAAATTGACAGACTGTGGTCGGTCTGCTAGTCAATGTGTGTGATACATTGTCAGAGTGGGGTCAGTCTGCTCTTCCCTGGGTGGGTTACATTGACAGAGTGGGGTTAATCTGCTCATCCCTGGGTGGGTTACATTGACAGAGTGGGGTCAGTCTGCTCTTGCCTGGGTGTGTAACATTGACAGAGTGGGGTCAGTCTGCTCTTCCCTGGGTGGGTTACGTTGACAGAGTGGGGTCAGTCTGCTCTTCCCTGGGTGTGTTACATTGACAGAGTGAGGTCAGTCTGCTCTTCCCTGGGTGTGTTACATTGACAGAGTGGGGTCAGTATGCTCTTCCCTGGGTGTGTTACATTGACAGAGTGAGGTCAGTCTGCTCTTCCCTGGGTGTGTTACATTGACAGAGTGAGGTCAGTCTGCTCTTCCCTGGGTGTGTTACATTGACAGAGTGGGGTCAGTATGCTCTTCCCTGGGTGTGTTACATTGACAGAGTGAGGTCAGTCTGCTCTTCCCTGGGTGTGTTACATTGACAGAGTGAGGTCAGACTGCTCATCCCTTTTTGTGTGACATTGACAGAGTGGGGTCAGTCTGCTCTTCCCTGGGTGTGTTACATTGACAGAGTGGGGACAATCTGCTCTTCCCTGGGTGTGTTACACTGACAGAGTGGGGTCAGTCTGCTCTTCCCTGGGTGTGTTACCTTGACAGATTGGGGTGAGTCTGCTCTTCCCTGGGTGTTACATTGACAGAGTGGGGTCAGTCTGCTCTTCCCTGGGTGTGTTACATTGACAGAGTGGGGTCAGCTGCTCTTTCTGGGAGTGTAACATTGAAAGACTGGGGTCATCCTGTTCTTCCCTAGGACTGTTACATTGACAGAGCGGGGTCAGTCTGCTCTTTCCTGGGTGGGTTACATTGACAGAGTGGGGTCAATCTGCTCATACTTGGGTGGGTTACATTGACAGAGTGGGGTGAGTCTGTTCTTTCCTGGATGTGTTACATTGACAGAGTGGGGTCAGTCTGCTCTTCCCTGGGTGGGTTACATTGACAGAGTGGGGTCAGTCGGCTCTTCCCTGGGTGGGTTACATTGACAGAGTGAGGTCAGTCTGCTCTTCCCTGGGTGTGTTACATTGACAGTATGGTGTCAGTCTGCTCTTCCCTGGGTGTGTTACATTGACAGAGTAAGGTCAGTCTGCGCTTCCCAGGGTGTGTTACATTGACAGAGTGGTGTCAGTCTGCTCTTCCCTGGGGGTGTTACATTGACAGAGTGGGATCAGACTGCGCTTCCCTCGGTGTGTTACATTGACAGAGTGACGTCAGTCTGCTCTTCCCTGGGTATGTTACATTGACAGAGTTAGGTCAGTCTTCTCTTCCCTGGGTGAGTTACATTGACAGTGTGGTGTCAGTCTGCTCTTCCCTGGGTGTGTTACATTGACAGAGTGGGGTCAGTCTGCTCTTCCCTGGGTGTGTTACATTGACAGAGTGGGGTCAGTCTGCTCTTCCCTGGGTGTGTTACATTGACAGAGTGGGGTCAGTCTGGTCTTCCCTGGGTGTGTTACATTGACAGAGTGGGGTCAGTCTGTTCTTCACTGGGTGTGTTACATTGACAGAGTGTGGTCAGTCTGCTCTTCCCTGGGTGTGTTACCTTGACAGATTGGGGTGAGTCTGCTCTTCCCTGGGTGTGTTACATTGACAGAGTGGGGTCAGTCTGCTCTTCCCTGGGTGTGTTACATTGACAGAGTGGGGTCAGCTGCTCTTTCTGGGAGTGTAACATTGAAAGACTGGAGTCATCCTGTTCTTCCCTAGGACTGTTACATTGACAGAGCGGGGTCAGTCTGCTCTTCCCTGGGTGGGTTACATTGACAGAGTGGGGTCAATCTGCTCATCCTTGGGTGGGTTACATTGACAGAGTGGGGTCAGTCTGCTCTTTCCTGGATGTGTTAAATTGACAGAGTGTGGTCAGTCTGCTCTTCCCTGGGTGGGTTACATTGACAGAGTGGGATCAGGCTGCTCTTCCCTGGATGTGTTACATTGACACAGTGGGATCAGTCTACTCTTCTCTGGATGTGTTACATTGACAGAGTGGGATCAGTCTACTCTTCCCTCGGTGTGTTACATTGACAGAGTGGGGTCAGTCTGCTCTTCTCTGCGTGTGTTACATTGACAGAGTGAGGTCAGTCTGCTCTTCCCTGGGTGTGTTACATTGACAGAGTGGGGTCAGTCTGCTCTTCCCTGGGTGTTTTACATTGACAGAGTGGGGTCAGTCTGCTCTTCCCTGGGTGTGTTACATTGACAGAGTGGGGTCAGTCTGCTCTTCCCTGGGTGTATTACATTGACAGAGTGGGGTCAGTATGCTCTTCCCTGGGTGTGTTACATTGACAGAGTGGGTTCATTCTGCTCTTCCCTGGCTGTGTTACAGTGACAGAGTGGGGTCAGTCTGCTCTTCCCTGGGTGGGTTACATTGACAGAGTGGGGTCAGTCTGCTATTCCCTGGGTGTGTTACATTGACAGAGTGAGGTCAGTCGGCTCTTCCCTGGGTGTGTTACATTGACATCATGGTGTCAGTCTGCTCTTCCATCGGTGTGTTACATTGACAGTGTGAGGTCAGTCTGCGCTTCCCTGGGTGTGTTACATTGACAGAGTGGGGTCAGTCTGCTCTTCCCTGGGGGTGTTACATTGACAGAGTGAGGTCAGACTGCACTTCCCTCGGTGCGTTACATTGACAGAGTGACGTCAGTCTGCTCTTCCCTGGGTATGTTACATTGACAGAGTGAGGTCAGTCTTCTCTTCCCTGGGTGAGTTACATTGACAGTGTGGTGTCAGTCTGCTCTTCCCTGGGTGTGTTACATTGACAGAGTGGGGTCAGTCTGCTCTTCCCTGGGTGTGTTACATTGACAGAGTGGGGTCAGTCTATTCTTCCCTGGGTGTGTTACATTGACAGAGTGGGGTCAGTCTGGTCTTCCCTTGTTTGTGTTACATTGACAGAGTGGGGTCAGTCTGTTCTTCACTGGGTGTGTTACATTGACAGAGTGTGGTCAGTCTGCTCTTCCCTGGATGTGTTACATTGACAGAGTGGGGTCAGTCTGCGCTTCCCTCGGTGTGTTACATTGACAGAGTGGGGTCAGTCTGTTCTTCACTGGGTGTGTTACATTGACAGAGTGGGGTCAGTCTGCTCTTCCCTGGATGTGTTACATTGACGGAGTGGGGTCAGTCTGCTCTTCACTGGTTATGTTTCATTGACAGAGTTGGGTCAGTTTGCTCTTCCCTGGATGTGTTACATTGACAGAGTGGGGTCAGTCTGCTCTTCCCTGGGTGTGTTACATTGACAGAGTGGGGTCAGTCTGCTCTTCCCTGGGTGTGTTACATTGACAGAGTGGGGTCAGTCTGGTCTTCCCTGGGTGTGTTACATTGACAGAGTGGGGTCAGTCTGGTCTTCCCTGCGTGTGTTACATTGACAGAGTGGGGTCAGTCTGCTCTTCCCTGGGTGAGTTACATTGACAGAGTGGGGTCAGTGTGCGCTTCCCTGGGTGTGTTACATTGACAGAGTGGGGTCAGTCCTCTCTTCCCTGGGTGTGTTACATTGACAGAGTGAGGTCAGTCTGCTGTTCCCTGGGTGTGTTACATTGACAGATTGGGTTCAGTCTGAGCTTCCCTCGGTGTGTTACATTGACAGAGTGGGGTCAGTCTGCTCTTCCCTGGGAGTGTTACATTGACAGAGTGGGGTCAGTCTGCACTACCCTGGGTGTGTTAAATTGACAGAGTGGGGTCGGTCTGCTATTCAATGTGTGTGTTACATTGTCAGCGTGGGGTCAGTCTGCTCTTCCCTGAGTGTGTTACATTGACAGAGTGGGGTCAGTCTGCTCTTCCCTGGGTGTGTTACATTGACAGAGTGAGGTCAGTCTGCTCTTCCCTGGGTGTGTTACATTGACAGAGTGAGGTCAGTCTGCTCTTCCCTGGGTGTGTTACATTGACAGAGTGAGGTCAGTCTGCTCTTCCCTGGGTGTGTTACATTGACAGAGTGGGGTCAGTCTGCTCTTCCCTGGGTGATTTACATTGACAGAGTGGGGTCAGTCTGCTCTTCCCTGGGTGTGTTACATGGACAGAGTGGGGTCTGTATGCTCTTCCCTGGGTGTGTTACATTGACAGAGTGAAGTCAGTCTGCTCTTCCCTGGGTGTGTTACATTGACAGAGTGAGGTCAGTCTGCTCTTCCCTGGGTATGTTACATTGACAGTATGGGGACAGTCTGCTCTTCCCTCGGTGTGTTACATTGACAGAGTGAGGTCAGACTGCTCTTCCCTTTTTGTGTGACATTGACAGAGTGGGGTCAGTCTGCTCTTCCATTGGTGTGTTACATTAACAGAGTGGGGACAGTCTGCTCTTCCCTGGGTGTGTTACACTGACAGAGTGGGGTCAGTCTGCTCTTCCCTGGGTGTGTTACCTTGACAAATTGGGGTGAGTCTGCTCTTCCCTGGGTGTGTTACATTGACAGAGTGGGGTCAGTCTGCTCTTCCCTGGGTGTGTTACATTGACAGAGTGGGGTCAGTCTGGTCTTCCCTGGGTGTGTTACATTGACAGAGTGGGGTCAGTCTGTTCTTCACTGGGTGCGTTACATTGACAGAGTGTGGTCAGTCTGCTCTTCCTGGATGTGTTACATTGACAGAGTGGGGTCAGTCTGCGCTTCCCTGGGTGTGTTACATTGACAGAGTGGTGTCAGTCTGTTCTTCCCTGGGTGTGTTACATTGACAGAGTGTGGTCAGTCTGCTCTTCCCTGGGTGTGTTACATTGACAGAGTGGGGTCAGTCTGCTCTTCCATGGGTGTTTTACATTGACAGAGTGGGGTCAGTCTGGTCTTCCCTGGGTGTGTTACATTGACAGAGTGTGGTCAGTCCGATCTTCCCTGGGTGGGTTACATTGACAGAGTGGGATCAGGTTGCTCTTCCCTGGATGTGTTACATTGACACAGTGGGATCAGTCTACTCTTCTCTGGATGTGTTACATTGACAGAGTGGGATCAGTCTACTCTTCCCTCGGTGTGTTACATTGACAGAGTGGGTTCAGTCTGCTCTTCCCTGGGTGTGTTACATTGACAGAGTGGGGTCAGTCTGCTCTTCCCTGCGTGTGTTACATTGACAGAGTGAGGTCAGTCTGCTCTTCCCTGGGTGTGTTACATTGACAGAGTGGGGTCAGTCTGCTCTTCCCTGGGTGTTTTACATTGACAGAGTGGGGTCAGTCTGCTCTTCCCTGGGTGTGTTACATTGACAGAGTGGGGTCAGTCTGCTCTTCCCTGGGTGTATTACATTGACAGAGTGGGGTCAGTATGCTCTTCCCTGGGTGTGTTACATTGACAGAGTGGGGTCAGTCTGCTCTTCCCTGGGTGTGTTACATTGACAGAGTGGGGTCAGTCTGGTCTTCCCTGGGTGTGTTACATTGACAGAGTGGGGTCAGTCTGCTCTTCCCTGGGTGTGTTACATTGACAGAGTGGGGTCAGTCTGCTCTTCCCTGGGTGAGTTACATTGAAAGAGTGGGGTCAGTGTGCGCTTCCCTGGGTGTGTTACATTGACAGAGTGGGGTCAGTCCTCTCTTCCCTGGGTGTGTTACATTGACAGAGTGAGGTCAGTCTGCTGTTCCCTGGGTGTGTTACATTGACAGATTGGGGTCAGTCTGAGCTTCCCTCGGTGTGTTACATTGACAGAGTGGGGTCAGTCTGCTCTTCCCTGGGAGTGTTACATTGACAGAGTGGGGTCAGTCTGCACTACCCTGGGTGTGTTAAATTGACAGAGTGGGGTCGGTCTGCTATTCAATGTGTGTGATACATTGTCAGAGTGGGGTCAGTCTGCTCTTCCCTGGGTGGGTTACATTGACAGAGTGGGGTTAATCTGCTCATCCCTGGGTGGGTTACATTGACAGAGTGGGGTCAGTCTGCTCTTGCCTGGGTGTGTAACATTGACAGAGTGGGGTCAGTCTGCTCTTCCCTGGGTGGGTTACGTTGACAGAGTGGGGTCAGTCTGCTCTTCCCTGGGTGTGTTACATTGACAGAGTGAGGTCAGTCTGCTCTTCCCTGGGTGTGTTACATTGACAGAGTGGGGTCAGTATGCTCTTCCCTGGGTGTGTTACATTGACAGAGTGAGGTCAGTCTGCTCTTCCCTGGGTGTGTTACATTGACAGAGTGAGGTCAGTCTGCTCTTCCCTGGGTGTGTTACATTGACAGTATGGGGTCAGTCTGCTATTCCCTCGGTGTGTTACATTGACAGAGTGAGGTCAGACTGCTCATCCCTTTTTGTGTGACATTGACAGAGTGGGGTCAGTCTGCTCTTCCCTGGGTGTGTTACATTGACAGAGTGGGGACAATCTGCTCTTCCCTGGGTGTGTTACACTGACAGAGTGGGGTCAGTCTGCTCTTCCCTGGGTGTGTTACCTTGACAGATTGGGGTGAGTCTGCTCTTCCCTGGGTGTTACATTGACAGAGTGGGGTCAGTCTGCTCTTCCCTGGGTATGTTACATTGACAGAGTGGGGTCAGCTGCTCTTTCTGGGAGTGTAACATTGAAAGACTGGGGTCATCCTGTTCTTCCCTAGGACTGTTACATTGACAGAGCGGGGTCAGTCTGCTCTTCCCTGGGTGGGTTACATTGACAGAGTGGGGTCAATCTGCTCATACTTGGGTGGGTTACATTGACAGAGTGGGGTGAGTCTGTTCTTTCCTGGATGTGTTACATTGACAGAGTGTGGTCAGTCTGCTCTTCCCTGGGTGCGTTACATTGACAGAGTGGGATCAGGCTGCTCTTCCCTGGATGTGTTACATTGACACAGTGGGATCAGTCTACTCTTCTCTGGATGTGTTACATTGACAGAGTGGGATCAGTCTGCTCTTCCCTGGGTGTGTTACATTGACAGAGTGGGGTCAGTCTGCTCTTCCCTGGGTGTGTTACATTGACAGAGTGGGATCAGTCTACTCTTCCCTGGATGTGTTACATTGACAGAGTGGGGTCAGTCTGCTCTTGCCTGGGGTGTTAGATTGACAGAGTGGGTTCAGTCTGCTCTTCCCTGCGTGTGTTACATTGACAGAGTGGGGTCAGTCTGCTCTTCCCTGGGTGTGTTACATTGACAGAGTGAGGTCAGTCTGCTCTTCCCTGGGTGTGTTACATTGACAGAGTGGGGTCAGTCTGCTCTTCCCTGGGTGTTTTACATTGACAGAGTGGGGTCAGTCTGCTCTTCCCTGGGTGTGTTACATTGACAGAGTGAGGTCAGCATGCTCTTCCCTGGGTGTGTTACATTGACAGAGTGAGGTCAGTCTGCTCTTCCCTGGGTGTGTTACATTGACAGTATGGTGTCAGTCTGCTCTTCCATTGGTGTGTTACATTGACAATTTGAGGTCAGTCTGCGCTTCCCAGGGTGTGTTACATTGACAGAGTGGGGTCAGTCTGCTCTTCCCTGGGTGTGTTACATTGACAGAGTGGGGTCAGTCTGGTCTTCCCTGGGTGTGTTACATTGACAGAGTGGGGTCAGTCTGCTCTTCCCTGGGTGTGTTACATTGACAGAGTGGGGTCAGTCTGCTCTTCCCTGGGTGAGTTACATTGAAAGAGTGGGGTCAGTGTGCGCTTCCCTGGGTGTGTTACATTGACAGAGTGGGGTCAGTCCTCTCTTCCCTGGGTGTGTTACATTGACAGAGTGAGGTCAGTCTGCTGTTCCCTGGGTGTGTTACATTGACAGATTGGGGTCAGTCTGAGCTTCCCTCGGTGTGTTACATTGACAGAGTGGGGTCAGTCTGCTCTTCCCTGGGAGTGTTACATTGACAGAGTGGGGTCAGTCTGCACTACCCTGGGTGTGTTAAATTGACAGAGTGGGGTCGGTCTGCTATTCAATGTGTGTGATACATTGTCAGAGTGGGGTCAGTCTGCTCTTCCCTGGGTGGGTTACATTGACAGAGTGGGGTTAATCTGCTCATCCCTGGGTGGGTTACATTGACAGAGTGGGGTCAGTCTGCTCTTGCCTGGGTGTGTAACATTGACAGAGTGGGGTCAGTCTGCTCTTCCCTGGGTGGGTTACGTTGACAGAGTGGGGTCAGTCTGCTCTTCCCTGGGTGTGTTACATTGACAGAGTGAGGTCAGTCTGCTCTTCCCTGGGTGTGGTACATTGACAGAGTGGGGTCAGTATGCTCTTCCCTGGGTGTGTTACATTGACAGAGTGAGGTCAGTCTGCTCTTCCCTGGGTGTGTTACATTGACAGAGTGAGGTCAGTCTGCTCTTCCCTGGGTGTGTTACATTGACAGTATGGGGTCAGTCTGCTATTCCCTAGGTGTGTTACATTGACAGAGTGAGGTCAGACTGCTCATCCCTTTTTGTGTGACATTGACAGAGTGGGGTCAGTCTGCTCTTCCCTGGGTGTGTTACATTGACAGAGTGGGGACAATCTGCTCTTCCCTGGGTGTGTTACACTGACAGAGTGGGGTCAGTCTGCTCTTCCCTGGGTGTGTTACCTTGACAGATTGGGGTGAGTCTGCTCTTCCCTGGGTGTTACATTGACAGAGTGGGGTCAGTCTGCTCTTCCCTGGGTGTGTTACATTGACAGAGTGGGGTCAGCTGCTCTTTCTGGGAGTGTAACATTGAAAGACTGGGGTCATCCTGTTCTTCCCTAGGACTGTTACATTGACAGAGCGGGGTCAGTCTGCTCTTCCCTGGGTGGGTTACATTGACAGAGTGGGGTCAATCTGCTCATACTTGGGTGGGTTACATTGACAGAGTGGGGTGAGTCTGTTCTTTCCTGGATGTGTTACATTGACAGAGTGTGGTCAGTCTGCTCTTCCCTGGGTGCGTTACATTGACAGAGTGGGATCACGCTGCTCTTCCCTGGATGTGTTACATTGACACAGTGGGATCAGTCTACTCTTCTCTGGATGTGTTACCTTGACAGAGTGGGATCAGTCTGCTCTTCCCTGGGTGTGTTACATTGACAGAGTGGGGTCAGTCTGCTCTTCCCTGGGTGTGTTACATTGACAGAGTGGGATCAGTCTACTCTTCCCTGGATGTGTTACATTGACAGAGTGGGGTCAGTCTGCTCTTGCCTGGGGTGTTAGATTGACAGAGTGGGTTCAGTCTGCTCTTCCCTGCGTGTGTTACATTGACAGAGTGGGGTCAGTCTGCTCTTCCCTGGGTGTGTTACATTGACAGAGTGAGGTCAGTCTGCTCTTCCCTGGGTGTGTTACATTGACAGAGTGGGGTCAGTCTGCTCTTCCCTGGGTGTTTTACATTGACAGAGTGGGGTCAGTCTGCTCTTCCCTGGGTGTGTTACATTGACAGAGTGAGGTCAGCATGCTCTTCCCTGGGTGTGTTACATTGACAGAGTGAGGTCAGTCTGCTCTTCCCTGGGTGTGTTACATTGACAGTATGGTGTCAGTCTGCTCTTCCATTGGTGTGTTACATTGACAATTTGAGGTCAGTCTGCGCTTCCCAGGGTGTGTTACATTGACAGAGTGTGGTCAGTCTGCGCTTCCCAGGGTGTGTTACATTGACAGAGTGACGTCAGTCTGCTCTTCCCTGGGTATGTTACATTGACAGAGTTAGGTCAGTCTTCTCTTCCCTGGGTGAGTTACATTGACAGTGTGGTGTCAGTCTGCTCTTCCCTGGGTGTGTTACATTGACAGAGTGGGGTCAGTCTGCTCTTCCCTGGGTGTGTTACATTGACAGAGTGGGGTCAGTCTGCTCTTCCCTGGGTGTGTTACATTGACAGAGTGGGGTCAGTCTGGTCTTCCCTGGGTGTGTTACATTGACAGAGTGGGGTCAGTCTGTTCTTCACTGGGTGTGTTACATTGACAGAGTGTGGTCAGTCTGCTCTTCCCTGGGTGTGTTACCTTGACAGATTGGGGTGAGTCTGCTCTTCCCTGGGTGTGTTACATTGACAGAGTGGGGTCAGTCTGCTCTTCCCTGGGTGTGTTACATTGACAGAGTGGGGTCAGCTGCTCTTTCTGGGAGTGTAACATTGAAAGACTGGAGTCATCCTGTTCTTCCCTAGGACTGTTACATTGACAGAGCGGGGTCAGTCTGCTCTTCCCTGGGTGGGTTACATTGACAGAGTGGGGTCAATCTGCTCATCCTTGGGTGGGTTACATTGACAGAGTGGGGTCAGTCTGCTCTTTCCTGGATGTGTTAAATTGACAGAGTGTGGTCAGTCTGCTCTTCCCTGGGTGGGTTACATTGACAGAGTGGGATCAGGCTGCTCTTCCCTGGATGTGTTACATTGACACAGTGGGATCAGTCTACTCTTCCCTGGATGTGTTACATTGACAGAGTGGGGTCAGTCTGCGCTTCCCTCGGTGTGTTACATTGACAGAGTGGGGTCAGTCTGTTCTTCACTGGGTGTGTTACATTGACAGAGTGGGGTCAGTCTGCTCTTCCCTGGATGTGTTACATTGACAGAGTGGGGTCAGTCTGCTCTTCACTGGTTATGTTTCATTGACAGAGTTGGGTCAGTTTGCTCTTCCCTGGATGTGTTACATTGACAGAGTGGGGTCAGTCTGCTCTTCCCTGGGTGTGTTACATTGACAGAGTGGGGTCAGTCTGCTCTTCCCTGGGTGTGTTACATTGACAGAGTGGGGTCAGTCTGGTCTTCCCTGGGTGTGTTACATTGACAGAGTGGGGTCAGTCTGCTCTTCCCTGGGTGTGTTACATTGACAGAGTGGGGTCCGTCTGCTCTTCCCTGGGTGAGTTACATTGACAGAGTGAGGTCAGTCTGCTGTTCCCTGGGTGTGTTACATTGACAGATTGGGTTCAGTCTGAGCTTCCCTCGGTGTGTTACATTGACAGAGTGGGGTCAGTCTGCTCTTCCCTGGGAGTGTTACATTGACAGAGTGGGGTCAGTCTGCACTACCCTGGGTGTGTTAAATTGACAGAGTGGGGTCGGTCTGCTATTCAATGTGTGTGTTACATTGTCAGAGTGGGGTCAGTCAGCTCTTCCCTGAGTGTGTTACATTGACAGAGTGGGGTCAGTCTGCTCTTCCCTGGGTGTGTTACATTGACAGAGTGAGGTCAGTCTGCTCTTCCCTGGGTGTGTTACATTGACAGAGTGAGGTCAGTCTGCTCTTCCCTGGGTGTGTTACATTGACAGAGTGAGGTCAGTCTGCTCTTCCCTGGGTGTGTTACATTGACAGAGTGGGGTCAGTCTGCTCTTCCCTGGGTGATTTACATTGACAGAGTGGGGTCAGTCTGCTCTTCTCTGGGTGTGTTACATGGACAGAGTGGGGTCTGTATGCTCTTCCCTGGGTGTGTTACATTGACAGAGTGGGGTCAGTCTGCTCTTCTCTGGGTGTGTTACATGGACAGAGTGGGGTCTGTATGCTCTTCCCTGGGTGTGTTACATTGACAGAGTGAGGTCAGTCTGCTCTTCCCTGGGTACGTTACATTGACAGTATGGGGTCAGTCTGCTCTTCCCTCGGTGTGTTACATTGACAGAGTGAGGTCAGACTGCTCTTCCCTTTTTGTGTGACATTGACAGAGTGGGGTCAGTCTGCTCTTCCATTGGTGTGTTACATTGACAGAGTGAGGACAGTCTGCTCTTCCCTGGGTGTGTTACACTGACAGAGTGGGGTCAGTCTGCTCTTCCCTGGGTGTGTTACCTTGACAGATTGGGGTGAGTCTGCTCTTCCCTGGGTGTGTTACATTGACAGAGTGGGGTCAGTCTGCTCTTCCCTGGGTGTGTTACATTGACAGAGTGGGGTCAGCCTGGTCTTCCCTGGGTGTGTTACATTGACAGAGTGGGGTCAGTCTGTTCTTCACTGGGTGCGTTACATTGACAGAGTGTGGTCAGTCTGCTCTTCCTGGATGTGTTACATTGACAGAGTGGGGTCAGTCTGCGCTTCCCTGGGTGTGTTACATTGACAGAGTGGTGTCAGTCTGTTCTTCCCTGGGTGTGTTACATTGACAGAGTGTGGTCAGTCTGCTCTTCCCTGGGTGTGTTACATTGACAGAGTGGGGTCAGTCTGCTCTTCCATGGGTGTTTTACATTGACAGAGTGGGGTCAGTCTGGTCTTCCCTGGGTGTGTTACATTGACAGAGTGTGGTCAGTCTGCTCTTCCCTGGGTGGGTTACATTGACAGAGTGGGATCAGGTTGCTCTTCCCTGGATGTGTTACATTGATACAGTGGGATCAGTCTACTCTTCTCTGGATGTGTTACATTGACAGAGTGGGATCAGTCTACTCTTCCCTCGGTGTGTTACATTGACAGAGTGGGTTCAGTCTGCTCTTCCCTGGGTGTGTTACATTGACAGAGTGGGGTCAGTCTGCTCTTCCCTGGGTGTGTTACATTGACAGAGTGAGGTCAGTCTGCTCTTCCCTGGGTGTGTTACATTGACAGAGTGGGGTCAGTCTGCTCTTCCCTGGGTGTTTTACATTGACAGAGTGGGGTCAGTCTGCTCTTCCCTGGGTGTGTTACATTGACAGAGTGGGGTCAGTTTGCTCTTCCCTGGGTGTATTACATTGACAGAGTGGGGTCAGTATGCTCTTCCCTGGGTGTGTTACATTGACAGAGTGGGGTCAGTCTGCTCTTCCCTGGGTGTGTTACATTGACAGAGTGGGGTCAGTCTGGTCTTCCCTGGGTGTGTTACATTGACAGAGTGGGGTCAGTCTGCTCTTCCCTGGGTGTGTTACATTGACAGAGTGGGGTCAGTCTGCTCTTCCCTGGGTGAGTTACATTGACAGAGTGGGGTCAGTCTGCGCTTCCCTGGGTGTGTTACATTGACAGAGTGAGGTCAGTCTGCTGTTCCCTGGGTGTGTTACATTGACAGATTGGGGTCAGTCTGAGCTTCCCTCGGTGTGTTACATTGATAGAGTGGGGTCAGTCTGCTCTTCCCTGGGAGTGTTACATTGACAGAGTGGGGTCAGTCTGCACTACCCTGGGTGTGTTAAATTGACAGAGTGGGGTCGGTCTGCTATTCAATGTGTGTGATACATTGTCAGAGTGGGGTCAGTCTGCTCTTCCCTGGGTGGGTTACATTGACAGAGTGGGGTTAATCTGCTCATCCCTGGGTGGGTTACATTGACAGAGTGGGGTCAGTCTGCTCTTGCCTGGGTGTGTAACATTGACAGAGTGGGGTCAGTCTGCTCTTCCCTGGGTGGGTTACGTTGACAGAGTGGGGTCAGTCTGCTCTTCCCTGGGTGTGTTACATTGACAGAGTGAGGTCAGTCTGCTCTTCCCTGGGTGTGTTACATTGACAGAGTGGGGTCAGTATGCTCTTCCCTGGGTGTGTTACATTGACAGAGTGAGGTCAGTCTGCTCTTCCCTGGGTGTGTTACATTGACAGAGTGAGGTCAGTCTGCTCTTCCCTGGGAGTGTTACATTGACAGAGTGGGGTCAGTCTGCACTACCCTGGGTGTGTTAAATTGACAGAGTGGGGTCGGTCTGCTATTCAATGTGTGTGATACATTGTCAGAGTGGGGTCAGTCTGCTCTTCCCTGGGTGGGTTACATTGACAGAGTGGGGTTAATCTGCTCATCCCTGGGTGGGTTACATTGACAGAGTGGGGTCAGTCTGCTCTTGCCTGGGTGTGTAACATTGACAGAGTGGGGTCAGTCTGCTCTTCCCTGGGTGGGTTACGTTGACAGAGTGGGGTCAGTCTGCTCTTCCCTGGGTGTGTTACATTGACAGAGTGAGGTCAGTCTGCTCTTCCCTGGGTGTGTTACATTGACAGAGTGGGGTCAGTATGCTCTTCCCTGGGTGTGTTACATTGACAGAGTGAGGTCAGTCTGCTCTTCCCTGGGTGTGTTACATTGACAGAGTGAGGTCAGTCTGCTCTTCCCTGGGTGTGTTACATTGACAGTATGGGGTCAGTCTGCTATTCCCTCGGTGTGTTACATTGACAGAGTGAGGTCAGACTGCTCATCCCTTTTTGTGTGACATTGACAGAGTGGGGTCAGTCTGCTCTTCCCTGGGTGTGTTACATTGACAGAGTGGGGACAATCTGCTCTTCCCTGGGTGTGTTACACTGACAGAGTGGGGTCAGTCTGCTCTTCCCTGGGTGTGTTACCTTGACAGATTGGGGTGAGTCTGCTCTTCCCTGGGTGTTACATTGACAGAGTGGGGTCAGTCTGCTCTTCCCTGGGTATGTTACATTGACAGAGTGGGGTCAGCTGCTCTTTCTGGGAGTGTAACATTGAAAGACTGGGGTCATCCTGTTCTTCCCTAGGACTGTTACATTGACAGAGCGGGGTCAGTCTGCTCTTCCCTGGGTGGGTTACATTGACAGAGTGGGGTCAATCTGCTCATACTTGGGTGGGTTACATTGACAGAGTGGGGTGAGTCTGTTCTTTCCTGGATGTGTTACATTGACAGAGTGTGGTCAGTCTGCTCTTCCCTGGGTGCGTTACATTGACAGAGTGGGATCAGGCTGCTCTTCCCTGGATGTGTTACATTGACACAGTGGGATCAGTCTACTCTTCTCTGGATGTGTTACATTGACAGAGTGGGATCAGTCTGCTCTTCCCTGGGTGTGTTACATTGACAGAGTGGGGTCAGTCTGCTCTTCCCTGGGTGTGTTACATTGACAGAGTGGGATCAGTCTACTCTTCCCTGGATGTGTTACATTGACAGAGTGGGGTCAGTCTGCTCTTGCCTGGGGTGTTAGATTGACAGAGTGGGTTCAGTCTGCTCTTCCCTGCGTGTGTTACATTGACAGAGTGGGGTCAGTCTGCTCTTCCCTGGGTGTGTTACATTGACAGAGTGAGGTCAGTCTGCTCTTCCCTGGGTGTGTTACATTGACAGAGTGGGGTCAGTCTGCTCTTCCCTGGGTGTTTTACATTGACAGAGTGGGGTCAGTCTGCTCTTCCCTGGGTGTGTTACATTGACAGAGTGAGGTCAGCATGCTCTTCCCTGGGTGTGTTACATTGACAGAGTGAGGTCAGTCTGCTCTTCCCTGGGTGTGTTACATTGACAGTATGGTGTCAGTCTGCTCTTCCATTGGTGTGTTACATTGACAATTTGAGGTCAGTCTGCGCTTCCCAGGGTGTGTTACATTGACAGAGTGGGGTCAGTCTGCTCTTCCCTGGGTGTGTTACATTGACAGAGTGGGGTCAGTCTGGTCTTCCCTGGGTGTGTTACATTGACAGAGTGGGGTCAGTCTGCTCTTCCCTGGGTGTGTTACATTGACAGAGTGGGGTCAGTCTGCTCTTCCCTGGGTGAGTTACATTGAAAGAGTGGGGTCAGTGTGCGCTTCCCTGGGTGTGTTACATTGACAGAGTGGGGTCAGTCCTCTCTTCCCTGGGTGTGTTACATTGACAGAGTGAGGTCAGTCTGCTGTTCCCTGGGTGTGTTACATTGACAGATTGGGGTCAGTCTGAGCTTCCCTCGGTGTGTTACATTGACAGAGTGGGGTCAGTCTGCTCTTCCCTGGGAGTGTTACATTGACAGAGTGGGGTCAGTCTGCACTACCCTGGGTGTGTTAAATTGACAGAGTGGGGTCGGTCTGCTATTCAATGTGTGTGATACATTGTCAGAGTGGGGTCAGTCTGCTCTTCCCTGGGTGGGTTACATTGACAGAGTGGGGTTAATCTGCTCATCCCTGGGTGGGTTACATTGACAGAGTGGGGTCAGTCTGCTCTTGCCTGGGTGTGTAACATTGACAGAGTGGGGTCAGTCTGCTCTTCCCTGGGTGGGTTACGTTGACAGAGTGGGGTCAGTCTGCTCTTCCCTGGGTGTGTTACATTGACAGAGTGAGGTCAGTCTGCTCTTCCCTGGGTGTGGTACATTGACAGAGTGGGGTCAGTATGCTCTTCCCTGGGTGTGTTACATTGACAGAGTGAGGTCAGTCTGCTCTTCCCTGGGTGTGTTACATTGACAGAGTGAGGTCAGTCTGCTCTTCCCTGGGTGTGTTACATTGACAGTATGGGGTCAGTCTGCTATTCCCTAGGTGTGTTACATTGACAGAGTGAGGTCAGACTGCTCATCCCTTTTTGTGTGACATTGACAGAGTGGGGTCAGTCTGCTCTTCCCTGGGTGTGTTACATTGACAGAGTGGGGACAATCTGCTCTTCCCTGGGTGTGTTACACTGACAGAGTGGGGTCAGTCTGCTCTTCCCTGGGTGTGTTACCTTGACAGATTGGGGTGAGTCTGCTCTTCCCTGGGTGTTACATTGACAGAGTGGGGTCAGTCTGCTCTTCCCTGGGTGTGTTACATTGACAGAGTGGGGTCAGCTGCTCTTTCTGGGAGTGTAACATTGAAAGACTGGGGTCATCCTGTTCTTCCCTAGGACTGTTACATTGACAGAGCGGGGTCAGTCTGCTCTTCCCTGGGTGGGTTACATTGACAGAGTGGGGTCAATCTGCTCATACTTGGGTGGGTTACATTGACAGAGTGGGGTGAGTCTGTTCTTTCCTGGATGTGTTACATTGACACAGTGGGATCAGTCTACTCTTCTCTGGATGTGTTACATTGACAGAGTGGGATCAGTCTGCTCTTCCCTGGGTGTGTTACATTGACAGAGTGGGGTCAGTCTGCTCTTCCCTGGGTGTGTTACATTGACAGAGTGGGATCAGTCTACTCTTCCCTGGATGTGTTACATTGACAGAGTGGGGTCAGTCTGCTCTTGCCTGGGGTGTTAGATTGACAGAGTGGGTTCAGTCTGCTCTTCCCTGCGTGTGTTACATTGACAGAGTGGGGTCAGTCTGCTCTTCCCTGGGTGTGTTACATTGACAGAGTGAGGTCAGTCTGCTCTTCCCTGGGTGTGTTACATTGACAGAGTGGGGTCAGTCTGCTCTTCCCTGGGTGTTTTACATTGACAGAGTGGGGTCAGTCTGCTCTTCCCTGGGTGTGTTACATTGACAGAGTGAGGTCAGCATGCTCTTCCCTGGGTGTGTTACATTGACAGAGTGAGGTCAGTCTGCTCTTCCCTGGGTGTGTTACATTGACAGTATGGTGTCAGTCTGCTCTTCCATTGGTGTGTTACATTGACAATTTGAGGTCAGTCTGCGCTTCCCAGGGTGTGTTACATTGACAGAGTGTGGTCAGTCTGCGCTTCCCAGGGTGTGTTACATTGACAGAGTGACGTCAGTCTGCTCTTCCCTGGGTATGTTACATTGACAGAGTTAGGTCAGTCTTCTCTTCCCTGGGTGAGTTACATTGACAGTGTGGTGTCAGTCTGCTCTTCCCTGGGTGTGTTACATTGACAGAGTGGGGTCAGTCTGCTCTTCCCTGGGTGTGTTACATTGACAGAGTGGGGTCAGTCTGCTCTTCCCTGGGTGTGTTACATTGACAGAGTGGGGTCAGTCTGGTCTTCCCTGGGTGTGTTACATTGACAGAGTGGGGTCAGTCTGTTCTTCACTGGGTGTGTTACATTGACAGAGTGTGGTCAGTCTGCTCTTCCCTGGGTGTGTTACCTTGACAGATTGGGGTGAGTCTGCTCTTCCCTGGGTGTGTTACATTGACAGAGTGGGGTCAGTCTGCTCTTCCCTGGGTGTGTTACATTGACAGAGTGGGGTCAGCTGCTCTTTCTGGGAGTGTAACATTGAAAGACTGGAGTCATCCTGTTCTTCCCTAGGACTGTTACATTGACAGAGCGGGGTCAGTCTGCTCTTCCCTGGGTGGGTTACATTGACAGAGTGGGGTCAATCTGCTCATCCTTGGGTGGGTTACATTGACAGAGTGGGGTCAGTCTGCTCTTTCCTGGATGTGTTAAATTGACAGAGTGTGGTCAGTCTGCTCTTCCCTGGGTGGGTTACATTGACAGAGTGGGATCAGGCTGCTCTTCCCTGGATGTGTTACATTGACACAGTGGGATCAGTCTACTCTTCCCTGGATGTGTTACATTGACAGAGTGGGGTCAGTCTGCGCTTCCCTCGGTGTGTTACATTGACAGAGTGGGGTCAGTCTGTTCTTCACTGGGTGTGTTACATTGACAGAGTGGGGTCAGTCTGCTCTTCCCTGGATGTGTTACATTGACAGAGTGGGGTCAGTCTGCTCTTCACTGGTTATGTTTCATTGACAGAGTTGGGTCAGTTTGCTCTTCCCTGGATGTGTTACATTGACAGAGTGGGGTCAGTCTGCTCTTCCCTGGGTGTGTTACATTGACAGAGTGGGGTCAGTCTGCTCTTCCCTGGGTGTGTTACATTGACAGAGTGGGGTCAGTCTGGTCTTCCCTGGGTGTGTTACATTGACAGAGTGGGGTCAGTCTGCTCTTCCCTGGGTGTGTTACATTGACAGAGTGGGGTCCGTCTGCTCTTCCCTGGGTGAGTTACATTGACAGAGTGAGGTCAGTCTGCTGTTCCCTGGGTGTGTTACATTGACAGATTGGGTTCAGTCTGAGCTTCCCTCGGTGTGTTACATTGACAGAGTGGGGTCAGTCTGCTCTTCCCTGGGAGTGTTACATTGACAGAGTGGGGTCAGTCTGCACTACCCTGGGTGTGTTAAATTGACAGAGTGGGGTCGGTCTGCTATTCAATGTGTGTGTTACATTGTCAGAGTGGGGTCAGTCAGCTCTTCCCTGAGTGTGTTACATTGACAGAGTGGGGTCAGTCTGCTCTTCCCTGGGTGTGTTACATTGACAGAGTGAGGTCAGTCTGCTCTTCCCTGGGTGTGTTACATTGACAGAGTGAGGTCAGTCTGCTCTTCCCTGGGTGTGTTACATTGACAGAGTGAGGTCAGTCTGCTCTTCCCTGGGTGTGTTACATTGACAGAGTGGGGTCAGTCTGCTCTTCCCTGGGTGATTTACATTGACAGAGTGGGGTCAGTCTGCTCTTCTCTGGGTGTGTTACATGGACAGAGTGGGGTCTGTATGCTCTTCCCTGGGTGTGTTACATTGACAGAGTGGGGTCAGTCTGCTCTTCTCTGGGTGTGTTACATGGACAGAGTGGGGTCTGTATGCTCTTCCCTGGGTGTGTTACATTGACAGAGTGAGGTCAGTCTGCTCTTCCCTGGGTATGTTACATTGACAGTATGGGGTCAGTCTGCTCTTCCCTCGGTGTGTTACATTGACAGAGTGAGGTCAGACTGCTCTTCCCTTTTTGTGTGACATTGACAGAGTGGGGTCAGTCTGCTCTTCCATTGGTGTGTTACATTGACAGAGTGAGGACAGTCTGCTCTTCCCTGGGTGTGTTACACTGACAGAGTGGGGTCAGTCTGCTCTTCCCTGGGTGTGTTACCTTGACAGATTGGGGTGAGTCTGCTCTTCCCTGGGTGTGTTACATTGACAGAGTGGGGTCAGTCTGCTCTTCCCTGGGTGTGTTACATTGACAGAGTGGGGTCAGCCTGGTCTTCCCTGGGTGTGTTACATTGACAGAGTGGGGTCAGTCTGTTCTTCACTGGGTGCGTTACATTGACAGAGTGTGGTCAGTCTGCTCTTCCTGGATGTGTTACATTGACAGAGTGGGGTCAGTCTGCGCTTCCCTGGGTGTGTTACATTGACAGAGTGGTGTCAGTCTGTTCTTCCCTGGGTGTGTTACATTGACAGAGTGTGGTCAGTCTGCTCTTCCCTGGGTGTGTTACATTGACAGAGTGGGGTCAGTCTGCTCTTCCATGGGTGTTTTACATTGACAGAGTGGGGTCAGTCTGGTCTTCCCTGGGTGTGTTACATTGACAGAGTGTGGTCAGTCTGCTCTTCCCTGGGTGGGTTACATTGACAGAGTGGGATCAGGTTGCTCTTCCCTGGATGTGTTACATTGATACAGTGGGATCAGTCTACTCTTCTCTGGATGTGTTACATTGACAGAGTGGGATCAGTCTACTCTTCCCTCGGTGTGTTACATTGACAGAGTGGGTTCAGTCTGCTCTTCCCTGGGTGTGTTACATTGACAGAGTGGGGTCAGTCTGCTCTTCCCTGGGTGTGTTACATTGACAGAGTGAGGTCAGTCTGCTCTTCCCTGGGTGTGTTACATTGACAGAGTGGGGTCAGTCTGCTCTTCCCTGGGTGTTTTACATTGACAGAGTGGGGTCAGTCTGCTCTTCCCTGGGTGTGTTACATTGACAGAGTGGGGTCAGTCTGCTCTTCCCTGGGTGTATTACATTGACAGAGTGGGGTCAGTATGCTCTTCCCTGGGTGTGTTACATTGACAGAGTGGGGTCAGTCTGCTCTTCCCTGGGTGTGTTACATTGACAGAGTGGGGTCAGTCTGGTCTTCCCTGGGTGTGTTACATTGACAGAGTGGGGTCAGTCTGCTCTTCCCTGGGTGTGTTACATTGACAGAGTGGGGTCAGTCTGCTCTTCCCTGGGTGAGTTACATTGACAGAGTGGGGTCAGTCTGCGCTTCCCTGGGTGTGTTACATTGACAGAGTGAGGTCAGTCTGCTGTTCCCTGGGTGTGTTACATTGACAGATTGGGGTCAGTCTGAGCTTCCCTCGGTGTGTTACATTGATAGAGTGGGGTCAGTCTGCTCTTCCCTGGGAGTGTTACATTGACAGAGTGGGGTCAGTCTGCACTACCCTGGGTGTGTTAAATTGACAGAGTGGGGTCGGTCTGCTATTCAATGTGTGTGATACATTGTCAGAGTGGGGTCAGTCTGCTCTTCCCTGGGTGGGTTACATTGACAGAGTGGGGTTAATCTGCTCATCCCTGGGTGGGTTACATTGACAGAGTGGGGTCAGTCTGCTCTTGCCTGGGTGTGTAACATTGACAGAGTGGGGTCAGTCTGCTCTTCCCTGGGTGGGTTACGTTGACAGAGTGGGGTCAGTCTGCTCTTCCCTGGGTGTGTTACATTGACAGAGTGAGGTCAGTCTGCTCTTCCCTGGGTGTGTTACATTGACAGAGTGGGGTCAGTATGCTCTTCCCTGGGTGTGTTACATTGACAGAGTGAGGTCAGTCTGCTCTTCCCTGGGTGTGTTACATTGACAGAGTGAGGTCAGTCTGCTCTTCCCTGGGTGTGTTACATTGACAGTATGGGGTCAGTCTGCTATTCCCTCGGTGTGTTACATTGACAGAGTGAGGTCAGACTGCTCATCCCTTTTTGTTTGACATTGACAGAGTGGGGTCAGTCTGTTCTTCCCTGGGTGTGTTACATTGACAGAGTGGGGTCATCCTGTTCTTCCCTAGGACTGTTACATTGACAGAGCGGGGTCAGTCTGCTCTTCCCTGGGTGGGTTACATTGACAGAGTGGGGTTAATCTGCTCATCCCTGGGTGGGTTACATTGACAGAGTGGGGTCAGTCTGCTCTTGCCTGGGTGTGTAACATTGACAGAGTGGGGTCAGTCTGCTCTTCCCTGGGTGGGTTACGTTGACAGAGTGGGGTCAGTCTGCTCTTCCCTGGGTGTGTTACATTGACAGAGTGAGGTCAGTCTGCTCTTCCCTGGGTGTGTTACATTGACAGAGTGGGGTCAGTATGCTCTTCCCTGGGTGTGTTACATTGACAGAGTGAGGTCAGTCTGCTCTTCCCTGGGTGTGTTACATTGACAGAGTGAGGTCAGTCTGCTCTTCCCTGGGTGTGTTACATTGACAGTATGGGGTCAGTCTGCTATTCCCTCGGTGTGTTACATTGACAGAGTGAGGTCAGACTGCTCATCCCTTTTTGTGTGACATTGACAGAGTGGGGTCAGTCTGTTCTTCCCTGAGTGTGTTACATTGACAGAGTGGGGTCATCCTGTTCTTCCCTAGGACTGTTACATTGACAGAGCGGGGTCAGTCTGCTCTTCCCTGGGTGGGTTACATTGACAGAGTGGGGTCAATCTGCTCATACTTGGGTGGGTTACATTGACAGAGTGGGGTGAGTCTGTTCTTTCCTGGATGTGTTACATTGACAGAGTGTGGTCAGTCTGCTCTTCCCTGGGTGCGTTACATTGACAGAGTGGGATCAGGCTGCTCTTCCCTGGATGTGTTACATTGACACAGTGGGATCAGTCTACTCTTCTCTGGATGTGTTACATTGACAGAGTGGGATCAGTCTGCTCTTCCCTGGGTGTGTTACATTGACAGAGTGGGGTCAGTCTGCTCTTCCCTGGGTGTGTTACATTGACAGAGTGGGATCAGTCTACTCTTCCCTGGATGTGTTACATTGACAGAGTGGGGTCAGTCTGCTCTTGCCTGGGGTGTTAGATTGACAGAGTGGGTTCAGTCTGCTCTTCCCTGCGTGTGTTACATTGACAGAGTGGGGTCAGTCTGCTCTTCCCTGGGTGTGTTACATTGACAGAGTGAGGTCAGTCTGCTCTTCCCTGGGTGTGTTACATTGACAGAGTGGGGTCAGTCTGCTCTTCCCTGGGTGTTTTACATTGACAGAGTGGGGTCAGTCTGCTCTTCCCTGGGTGTGTTACATTGACAGAGTGGGGTCAGTATGCTCTTCCCTGGGTGTGTTACATTGACAGAGTGAGGTCAGTCTGCTCTTCCCTGGGTGTGTTACATTGACAGTATGGTGTCAGTCTGCTCTTCCATTGGTGTGTTACATTGACAATTTGAGGTCAGTCTGCGCTTCCCAGGGTGTGTTACATTGACAGAGTGTGGTCAGTCTGCGCTTCCCAGGGTGTGTTACATTGACAGAGTGACGTCAGTCTGCTCGTCCCTGGGTATGTTACATTGACAGAGTTAGGTCAGTCTTCTCTTCCCTGGGTGAGTTACATTGACAGTGTGGTGTCAGTCTGCTCTTCCCTGGGTGTGTTACATTGACAGAGTGGGGTCAGTCTGCTCTTCCCTGGGTGTGTTACATTGACAGAGTGGGGTCAGTCTGCTCTTCCCTGGGTGTGTTACATTGACAGAGTGGGGTCAGTCTGGTCTTCCCTGGGTGTGTTACATTGACAGAGTGGGGTCAGTCTGTTCTTCACTGGGTGTGTTACATTGACAGAGTGTGGTCAGTCTGCTCTTCCCTTGGTGTGTTACCTTGACAGATTGGGGTGAGTCTGCTCTTCCCTGGGTGTGTTACATTGACAGAGTGGGGTCAGTCTGCTCTTCCCTGGGTGTGTTACATTGACAGAGTGGGGTCAGCTGCTCTTTCTGGGAGTGTAACATTGAAAGACTGGAGTCATCCTGTTCTTCCCTAGGACTGTTACATTGACAGAGCGGGGTCAGTCTGCTCTTCCCTGGGTGGGTTACATTGACAGAGTGGGGTCAATCTGCTCATCCTTGGGTGGGTTACATTGACAGAGTGGGGTCAGTCTGCTCTTTCCTGGATGTGTTAAATTGACAGAGTGTGGTCAGTCTGCTCTTCCCTGGGTGGGTTACATTGACAGAGTGGGATCAGGCTGCTCTTCCCTGGATGTGTTACATTGACACAGTGGGATCAGTCTACTCTTCTCTGGATGTGTTACATTGACAGAGTGGGATCAGTCTACTCTTCCCTCGGTGTGTTACATTGACAGAGTGGGTTCAGTCTGCTCTTCTTTGGGTGTGTTACATTGACAGAGTGGGGTCAGTCTGCTCTTCCCTGCGTGTGTTACATTGACAGAGTGAGGTCAGTCTGCTCTTCCCTGGGTGTGTTACATTGACAGAGTGGGGTCAGTCTGCTCTTCCCTGGGTGTTTTACATTGACAGAGTGGGGTCAGTCTGCTCTTCCCTGGGTGCGTTACATTGACAGAGTGGGATCAGGCTGCTCTTCCCTGGATGTGTTACATTGACACAGTGGGATCAGTCTACTCTTCTCTGGATGTGTTACATTGACAGAGTGGGATCAGTCTGCTCTTCCCTGGGTGTGTTACATTGACAGAGTGGGGTCAGTCTGCTCTTCCCTGGGTGTGTTACATTGACAGAGTGGGATCAGTCTACTCTTCCCTGGATGTGTTACATTGACAGAGTGGGGTCAGTCTGCTCTTGCCTGGGGTGTTAGATTGACAGAGTGGGTTCAGTCTGCTCTTCCCTGCGTGTGTTACATTGACAGAGTGGGGTCAGTCTGCTCTTCCCTGGGTGTGTTACATTGACAGAGTGAGGTCAGTCTGCTCTTCCCTGGGTGTGTTACATTGACAGAGTGGGGTCAGTCTGCTCTTCCCGGGGTGTTTTACATTGACAGAGTGGGGTCAGTCTGCTCTTCCCTGGGTGTGTTACATTGACAGAGTGGGGTCAGTATGCTCTTCCCTGGGTGTGTTACATTGACAGAGTGAGGTCAGTCTGCTCTTCCCTGGGTGTGTTACATTGACAGTATGGTGTCAGTCTGCTCTTCCATTGGTGTGTTACATTGACAATTTGAGGTCAGTCTGCGCTTCCCAGGGTGTGTTACATTGACAGAGTGTGGTCAGTCTGCGCTTCCCAGGGTGTGTTACATTGACAGAGTGACGTCAGTCTGCTCGTCCCTGGGTATGTTACATTGACAGAGTTAGGTCAGTCTTCTCTTCCCTGGGTGAGTTACATTGACAGTGTGGTGTCAGTCTGCTCTTCCCTGGGTGTGTTACATTGACAGAGTGGGGTCAGTCTGCTCTTCCCTGGGTGTGTTACATTGACAGAGTGGGGTCAGTCTGCTCTTCCCTGGGTGTGTTACATTGACAGAGTGGGGTCAGTCTGGTCTTCCCTGGGTGTGTTACATTGACAGAGTGGGGTCAGTCTGTTCTTCACTGGGTGTGTTACATTGACAGAGTGTGGTCAGTCTGCTCTTCCCTTGGTGTGTTACCTTGACAGATTGGGGTGAGTCTGCTCTTCCCTGGGTGTGTTACATTGACAGAGTGGGGTCAGTCTGCTCTTCCCTGGGTGTGTTACATTGACAGAGTGGGGTCAGCTGCTCTTTCTGGGAGTGTAACATTGAAAGACTGGAGTCATCCTGTTCTTCCCTAGGACTGTTACATTGACAGAGCGGGGTCAGTCTGCTCTTCCCTGGGTGGGTTACATTGACAGAGTGGGGTCAATCTGCTCATCCTTGGGTGGGTTACATTGACAGAGTGGGGTCAGTCTGCTCTTTCCTGGATGTGTTAAATTGACAGAGTGTGGTCAGTCTGCTCTTCCCTGGGTGGGTTACATTGACAGAGTGGGATCAGGCTGCTCTTCCCTGGATGTGTTACATTGACACAGTGGGATCAGTCTACTCTTCTCTGGATGTGTTACATTGACAGAGTGGGATCAGTCTACTCTTCCCTCGGTGTGTTACATTGACAGAGTGGGTTCAGTCTGCTCTTCTTTGGGTGTGTTACATTGACAGAGTGGGGTCAGTCTGCTCTTCCCTGCGTGTGTTACATTGACAGAGTGAGGTCAGTCTGCTCTTCCCTGGGTGTGTTACATTGACAGAGTGGGGTCAGTCTGCTCTTCCCTGGGTGTTTTACATTGACAGAGTGGGGTCAGTCTGCTCTTCCCTGGGTGTGTTACATTGACAGAGTGGGTTCAGTCTGCTCTTCCCTGGGTGTATTACATTGACAGAGTGGGGTCAGTATGCTCTTCCCTGGGTGTGTTACATTGACAGAGTGGGTTCATTCTGCTCTTCCCTGGCTGTGTTACAGTGACAGAGTGGGGTCAGTCTGCTCTTCCCTGGGTGGGTTACATTGACAGAGTGGGGTCAGTCTGCTATTCCCTGGGTGTGTTACATTGACAGAGTGAGGTCAGTCTGCTCTTCCCTGGGTGTGTTACATTGACATCATGGTGTCAGTCTGCTCTTCCATCGGTGTGTTACATTGACAGTGTGAGGTCAGTCTGCGCTTCCCAGGGTGTGTTACATTGACAGAGTGGGGTCAGTCTGCTCTTCCCTGGGGGTGTTACATTGACAGAGTGAGGTCAGACTGCACTTCCCTCGGTGTGTTACATTGACAGAGTGACGTCAGTCTGCTCTTCCCTGGGTATGTTACATTGACAGAGTGAGGTCAGTCTGCTCTTCCCTGGGTGAATTACATTGACAGTGTGGTGTCAGTCTGCTCTTCCCTGGGTGTGTTACATTGACAGAGTGGGGTCAGTCTGCTCTTCCCTGGGTGTGTTACATTGACAGAGTGGGGTCAGTCTATTCTTCCCTGGGTGTGTTACATTGACAGAGTGGGGTCAGTCTGGTCTTCCCTTGTTTGTGTTACATTGACAGAGTGGGGTCAGTCTGTTCTTCACTGGGTGTGTTACATTGACAGAGTGTGGTCAGTCTGCTCTTCCCTGGATGTGTTACATTGACAGAGTGGGGTCAGTCTGCGCTTCCCTCGGTGTGTTACATTGACAGAGTGGGGTCAGTCTGTTCTTCACTGGGTGTGTTACATTGACAGAGTGGGGTCAGTCTGCTCTTCCCTGGATGTGTTACATTGACAGAGTGGGGTCAGTCTGCTCTTCACTGGTTATGTTTCATTGACAGAGTTGGGTCAGTTTGCTCTTCCCTGGATGTGTTACATTGACAGAGTGGGGTCAGTCTGGTCTTCCCTGGGTGTGTTACATTGACAGAGTGGGGTCAGTCTGCTCTTCCCTGGGTGTGTTACATTGACAGAGTGGGGTCAGTCTGGTCTTCCCTGGGTGAGTTACATTGACAGAGTGGGGTCAGTGTGCGCTTCCCTGGGTGTGTTACATTGACAGAGTGGGGTCAGTCCTCTCTTCCCTGGGTGTGTTACACTGACAGAGTGAGGTCAGTCTGCTGTTCCCTGGGTGTGTTACATTGACAGATTGGGTTCAGTCTGAGCTTCCCTCGGTGTGTTACATTGACAGAGTGGGTTCGGTCTGCTATTCAATGTGTGTGTTACATTGTCAGAGTGGGGTCAGTCTGCTCTTCCCTGAGTGTGTTACATTGACAGAGTGGGGTCAGTCTGCTCTTCCCTGGGTGTGTTACATTGACAGAGTGAGGTCAGTCTGCTCTTCCCTGGGTGTGTTACATTGACAGAGTGAGGTCAGTCTGCTCTTCCCTGGGTGTGTTACATTGACAGAGTGAGGTCAGTCTGCTCTTCCCTGGGTGTGTTACATTGACAGAGTGGGGTCAGTCTGCTCTTCCCTGGGTGATTTACATTGACAGAGTGGGGTCAGTCTGCTCTTCCCTGTGTGTGTTACATGGACAGAGTGGGGTCTGTATGCTCTTCCCTGGGTGTGTTACATTGACAGAGTGAGGTCAGTCTGCTCTTCCCTGGGTGTGTTACATTGACAGAGTGAGGTCAGTCTGCTCTTCCCTGGGTATGTTACATTGACAGTATGGGGTCAGTCTGCTCTTCCCTCGGTGTGTTACATTGACAGAGTGAGGTCAGACTGCTCTTCCCTTTTTGTGTGACATTGACAGAGTGGGGTCAGTCTGCTCTTCCATTGGTGTGTTACATTGAGAGAGTGGGGACAGTCTGCTCTTCCCTGGGTGTGTTACACTGACAGAGTGGGGTCAGTCTGCTCTTCCCTGGGTGTGTTACCTTGACAGATTGGGGTGAGTCTGCTCTTCCCTGGGTGTGTTACATTGACAGAGTGGGGTCAGTCTGCTCTTCCCTAAGTGTGTTACATTGACAGAGTGGGGTCAGCTGCTCTTTCTGGGAGTGTAACATTGAAAGACTGGGGTCATCCTGTTCTTCCCTCGGACTGTTACATTGACATAGCGGGGTCAGTCTGCTCTTCCCTGGGTGGGTTACATTGACAGAGTGGGGTCAATCTGCTCATCCTTGGGTGGGTTACATTGACAGAGTGGGGTCAGTCTGCTCTTTCCTGGATGTGTTACATTGACAGAGTGTGGTCAGTCTGCTCTTCCCTGGGTGGGTTACATTGACAGAGTGGGATCAGGCTGCTCTTCCCTGGATGTGTTACATTGACACAGTGGGATCAGTCTACTCTTCTCTGGATGTGTTACATTGACAGAGTGGGATCAGTCTACTCTTCCCTGGATGTGTTACATTGACAGAGTGGGGTCAGTCTGCTCTTGCCTGGGGTGTTACATTGACAGAGTGGGTTCAGTCTGCTCTTCCCTGCGTGTGTTACATTGACAGAGTGGGGTCAGTCTGCTCTTCCCTGGGTGTGTTACATTGACAGAGTGAGGTCAGTCTGCTCTTCCCTGGGTGTGTTACATTGATAGAGTGGGGTCAGTCTGCTCTTCCCTGGGTGTTTTACATTGACAGAGTGGGGTCAGTCTGCTCTTCCCTGGGTGTGTTACATTGACAGAGTGGGGTCAGTATGCTCTTCCCTGGGTGTGTTACATTGACAGAGTGAGGTCAGTCTGCTCTTCCCTGGGTGTGTTACATTGACAGTATGGTGTCAGTCTGCTCTTCCATTGGTGTGTTACATTGACAATTTGAGGTCAGTCTGCGCTTCCCAGGGTGTGTTACATTGACAGAGTGGGGTCAGTCTGCTCTTCCCTGGGGATGTTACATTGACAGAGTGGGGTCAGAATGCGCTTCCCTCGGTGTGTTACTTTGACAGAGTGACGTCAGTCAGCTCTTCTCTGGGTATGTTACATTGACAGAGTGAGGTCAGTCTGCTCTTCCCTGGGTGAGTTACATTGACAGTGTGGTGTCAGTCTGCTCTTCCCTGGGTGTGTTACATTGACAGAGTGGGGTCAGTCTGCTCTTCCCTGGGTGTGTTACATTGACAGAGTGGGGTCAGTCTGTTCTTCACTGGGTGTGTTACATTGACAGAGTGTGGTCAGTCTGCTCTTCCCTTGGTGTGTTACCTTGACAGATTGGGGTGAGTCTGCTCTTCCCTGGGTGTGTTACATTGACAGAGTGGGGTCAGTCTGCTCTTCCCTGGGTGTGTTACATTGACAGAGTGGGGTCAGCTGCTCTTTCTGGGAGTGTAACATTGAAAGACTGGAGTCATCCTGTTCTTCCCTAGGACTGTTACATTGACAGAGCGGGGTCAGTCTGCTCTTCCCTGGGTGGGTTACATTGACAGAGTGGGGTCAATCTGCTCATCCTTGGGTGGGTTACATTGACAGAGTGGGGTCAGTCTGCTCTTTCCTGGATGTGTTAAATTGACAGAGTGTGGTCAGTCTGCTCTTCCCTGGGTGGGTTACATTGACAGAGTGGGATCAGGCTGCTCTTCCCTGGATGTGTTACATTGACACAGTGGGATCAGTCTACTCTTCTCTGGATGTGTTACATTGACAGAGTGGGATCAGTCTACTCTTCCCTCGGTGTGTTACATTGACAGAGTGGGTTCAGTCTGCTCTTCTTTGGGTGTGTTACATTGACAGAGTGGGGTCAGTCTGCTCTTCCCTGCGTGTGTTACATTGACAGAGTGAGGTCAGTCTGCTCTTCCCTGGGTGTGTTACATTGACAGAGTGGGGTCAGTCTGCTCTTCCCTGGGTGTTTTACATTGACAGAGTGGGGTCAGTCTGCTCTTCCCTGGGTGTGTTACATTGACAGAGTGGGGTCAGTCTGCTCTTCCCTGGGTGTATTACATTGACAGAGTGGGGTCAGTATGCTCTTCCCTGGGTGTGTTACATTGACAGAGTGGGTTCATTCTGCTCTTCCCTGGCTGTGTTACAGTGACAGAGTGGGGTCAGTCTGCTCTTCCCTGGGTGGGTTACATTGACAGAGTGGGGTCAGTCTGCTATTCCCTGGGTGTGTTACATTGACAGAGTGAGGTCAGTCTGCTCTTCCCTGGGTGTGTTACATTGACATCATGGTGTCAGTCTGCTCTTCCATCGGTGTGTTACATTGACAGTGTGAGGTCAGTCTGCGCTTCCCAGGGTGTGTTACATTGACAGAGTGGGGTCAGTCTGCTCTTCCCTGGGGGTGTTACATTGACAGAGTGAGGTCAGACTGCACTTCCCTCGGTGTGTTACATTGACAGAGTGACGTCAGTCTGCTCTTCCCTGGGTATGTTACATTGACAGAGTGAGGTCAGTCTGCTCTTCCCTGGGTGAGTTACATTGACAGTGTGGTGTCAGTCTGCTCTTCCCTGGGTGTGTTACATTGACAGAGTGGGGTCAGTCTGCTCTTCCCTGGGTGTGTTACATTGACAGAGTGGGGTCAGTCTATTCTTCCCTGGGTGTGTTACATTGACAGAGTGGGGTCAGTCTGGTCTTCCCTTGTTTGTGTTACATTGACAGAGTGGGGTCAGTCTGTTCTTCACTGGGTGTGTTACATTGACAGAGTGTGGTCAGTCTGCTCTTCCCTGGATGTGTTACATTGACAGAGTGGGGTCAGTCTGCGCTTCCCTCGGTGTGTTACATTGACAGAGTGGGGTCAGTCTGTTCTTCACTGGGTGTGTTACATTGACAGAGTGGGGTCAGTCTGCTCTTCCCTGGATGTGTTACATTGACAGAGTGGGGTCAGTCTGCTCTTCACTGGTTATGTTTCATTGACAGAGTTGGGTCAGTTTGCTCTTCCCTGGATGTGTTACATTGACAGAGTGGGGTCAGTCTGGTCTTCCCTGGGTGTGTTACATTGACAGAGTGGGGTCAGTCTGCTCTTCCCTGGGTGTGTTACATTGACAGAGTGGGGTCAGTCTGGTCTTCCCTGGGTGAGTTACATTGACAGAGTGGGGTCAGTGTGCGCTTCCCTGGGTGTGTTACATTGACAGAGTGGGGTCAGTCCTCTCTTCCCTGGGTGTGTTACACTGACAGAGTGAGGTCAGTCTGCTGTTCCCTGGGTGTGTTACATTGACAGATTGGGTTCAGTCTGAGCTTCCCTCGGTGTGTTACATTGACAGAGTGGGTTCGGTCTGCTATTCAATGTGTGTGTTACATTGACAGAGTGGGGTCAGTCTGCTCTTCCCTGAGTGTGTTACATTGACAGAGTGGGGTCAGTCTGCTCTTCCCTGGGTGTGTTACATTGACAGAGTGAGGTCAGTCTGCTCTTCCCTGGGTGTGTTACATTGACAGAGTGAGGTCAGTCTGCTCTTCCCTGGGTGTGTTACATTGACAGAGTGAGGTCAGTCTGCTCTTCCCTGGGTGTGTTACATTGACAGAGTGGGGTCAGTCTGCTCTTCCCTGGGTGATTTACATTGACAGAGTGGGGTCAGTCTGCTCTTCCCTGTGTGTGTTACATGGACAGAGTGGGGTCTGTATGCTCTTCCCTGGGTGTGTTACATTGACAGAGTGAGGTCAGTCTGCTCTTCCCTGGGTGTGTTACATTGACAGAGTGAGGTCAGTCTGCTCTTCCCTGGGTATGTTACATTGACAGTATGGGGTCAGTCTGCTCTTCCCTCGGTGTGTTACATTGACAGAGTGAGGTCAGACTGCTCTTCCCTTTTTGTGTGACATTGACAGAGTGGGGTCAGTCTGCTCTTCCATTGGTGTGTTACATTGAGAGAGTGGGGACAGTCTGCTCTTCCCTGGGTGTGTTACACTGACAGAGTGGGGTCAGTCTGCTCTTCCCTGGGTGTGTTACCTTGACAGATTGGGGTGAGTCTGCTCTTCCCTGGGTGTGTTACATTGACAGAGTGGGGTCAGTCTGCTCTTCCCTAAGTGTGTTACATTGACAGAGTGGGGTCAGCTGCTCTTTCTGGGAGTGTAACATTGAAAGACTGGGGTCATCCTGTTCTTCCCTCGGACTGTTACATTGACATAGCGGGGTCAGTCTGCTCTTCCCTGGGTGGGTTACATTGACAGAGTGGGGTCAATCTGCTCATCCTTGGGTGGGTTACATTGACAGAGTGGGGTCAGTCTGCTCTTTCCTGGATGTGTTACATTGACAGAGTGTGGTCAGTCTGCTCTTCCCTGGGTGGGTTACATTGACAGAGTGGGATCAGGCTGCTCTTCCCTGGATGTGTTACATTGACACAGTGGGATCAGTCTACTCTTCTCTGGATGTGTTACATTGACAGAGTGGGATCAGTCTACTCTTCCCTGGATGTGTTACATTGACAGAGTGGGGTCAGTCTGCTCTTGCCTGGGGTGTTACATTGACAGAGTGGGTTCAGTCTGCTCTTCCCTGCGTGTGTTACATTGACAGAGTGGGGTCAGTCTGCTCTTCCCTGGGTGTGTTACATTGACAGAGTGAGGTCAGTCTGCTCTTCCCTGGGTGTGTTACATTGATAGAGTGGGGTCAGTCTGCTCTTCCCTGGGTGTTTTACATTGACAGAGTGGGGTCAGTCTGCTCTTCCCTGGGTGTGTTACATTGACAGAGTGGGGTCAGTATGCTCTTCCCTGGGTGTGTTACATTGACAGAGTGAGGTCAGTCTGCTCTTCCCTGGGTGTGTTACATTGACAGTATGGTGTCAGTCTGCTCTTCCATTGGTGTGTTACATTGACAATTTGAGGTCAGTCTGCGCTTCCCAGGGTGTGTTACATTGACAGAGTGGGGTCAGTCTGCTCTTCCCTGGGGGTGTTACATTGACAGAGTGGGGTCAGAATGCGCTTCCCTCGGTGTGTTACTTTGACAGAGTGACGTCAGTCAGCTCTTCTCTGGGTATGTTACATTGACAGAGTGAGGTCAGTCTGCTCTTCCCTGGGTGAGTTACATTGACAGTGTGGTGTCAGTCTGCTCTTCCCTGGGTGTGTTACATTGACAGAGTGGGGTCAGTCTGCTCTTCCCTGGGTGTGTTACATTGACAGAGTGGGGTCAGTCTGCTCTTCCCTGGGTGTGTTACATTGACAGAGTGGTGTCAGTCTGGTCTTCCCTGGGTGTGTTACATTGACAGAGTGGGGTCAGTCTGTTCTTCACTGGGTGCGTTACATTGACAGAGTGTGGTCAGTCTGCTCTTCCTGGATGTGTTACATTGACAGAGTGGGGTCAGTCTGCGCTTCCCTGGGTGTGTTACATTGACAGAGTGGTGTCAGTCTGTTCTTCCCTGGGTGTGTTACATTGACAGAGTGTGGTCAGTCTGCTCTTCCCTGGGTGTGTTACATTGACAGAGTGGGGTCAGTCTGCTCTTCCCTGGGTGTGTTACATTGACAGAGTGGGGTCAGTCTGCTCTTCCCTGGGTGTGTTACATTGACAGAGTGGGGTCAGTCTGTTCTTCACTGGGTGTGTTACATTGACAGAGTGTGGTAAGTCTGCTCTTCCCTTGGTGTGTTACCTTGACAGATTGGGGTCAGTCTGCTCTTCCCTGTGTGTGTTACATTGACAGAGTGGGGTCAGTCTGCTCTTCCCTGGGTGTGTTACATTGACATAGTGTGGTCAGCTGCTCTTTCTGGGAGTGTAACATTGAAAGACTGGGGTCATCCTGTTCTTCCCTAGGACTGTTACATTGACAGAGCGGGGTCAGTCTGCTCTTCCCTGGGTGGGTTACATTGACAGAGTGGGGTCAATCTGCTCATCCTTGGGTGGGTTACATTGACAGAGTGGGGTCAGTCTGCTCTTTCCTGGATGTGTTACATTGACAGAATGTGGTCAGTCTGCTCTTCCCTGGGTGGGTTACATTGACAGAGTGGGATCAGGCTGCTCTTCCCTGGATGTGTTACATTGACACAGTGGGATCAGTCTACTCTTCTCTGGATGTGTTACATTGACAGAGTGGGATCAGTCTGCTCTTCCCTGGGTGTGTTACATTGACAGAGTGGGTTCAGTCTGCTCTTCCCTGGGTGTGTTACATTGAAAGAGTGGGGTCAGTCTGCTCTTCCCTGGGTGTGTTACATTGACAGAGTGAGGTCAGTCTGCTCTTCCCTGGGTGTGTTACATTGACAGAGTGGGGTCAGTCTGCTCTTCCCTGGGTGTTTTACATTGACAGAGTGGGGTCTCTCTGCTCTTCCCTGGGTGTGTTACATTGACAGAGTGGGGTCAGTCTGCTCTTCCCTGGGTGTATTACATTGACAGAGTGGGGTCAGTATGCTCTTCCCTGGGTGTGTTACATTGACAGAGTGGGTTCATTCTGCTCTTCCCTGGGTGTGTTACAGTGACAGAGTGGGGTCAGTCTGCTCTTCCCTGGGTGGGTTACATTGACAGAGTGGGATCAGTCTACTCTTCCCTGGATGTGTTACATTGACAGAGTGGGGTCAGTCTGCTCTTGCCTGGGGTGTTACATTGACAGAGTGGGTTCAGTCTGCTCTTCCCTGCGTGTGTTACATTGACAGAGTGGGGTCAGTCTGCTCTTCCCTGGGTGTGTTACATTGACAGAGTGAGGTCAGTCTGCTCTTCCCTGGGTGTGTTACATTGACAGAGTGGTGTCAGTCTGCTCTTCCCTGGGTGTTTTACATTGACAGAGTGGGGTCAGTCTGCTCTTCCCTGGGTGTGTTACATTGACAGAGTGGGGTCAGTATGCTCTTCCCTGGGTGTGTTACATTGACAGAGTGAGGTCAGTCTGCTCTTCCCTGGGTGTGTTACATTGACAGTATGGTGTCAGTCTGCTCTTCCATTGGTGTGTTACATTGACAATTTGAGGTCAGTCTGCGCTTCCCAGGGTGTGTTACATTGACAGAGTGGGGTCAGTCTGCTCTTCCCTGGGGGTGTTACATTGACAGAGTGGGGTCAGAATGCGCTTCCCTCGGTGTGTTACTTTGACAGAGTGACGTCAGTCAGCTCTTCTCTGGGTATGTTACATTGACAGAGTGAGGTCAGTCTGCTCTTCCCTGGGTGAGTTACATTGACAGTGTGGTGTCAGTCTGCTCTTCCCTGGGTGTGTTACATTGACAGAGTGGGGTCAGTCTGCTCTTCCCTGGGTGTGTTACATTGACAGAGTGGGGTCAGTCTGCTCTTCCCTGGGTGTGTTACATTGACAGAGTGGGATCAGTCTGGTCTTCCCTGGGTGTGTTACATTGACAGAGTGGGGTCAGTCTGTTCTTCACTGGGTGCGTTACATTGACAGAGTGTGGTCAGTCTGCTCTTCCTGGATGTGTTACATTGACAGAGTGGGGTCAGTCTGCGCTTCCCTGGGTGTGTTACATTGACAGAGTGGTGTCAGTCTGTTCTTCCCTGGGTGTGTTACATTGACAGAGTGTGGTCAGTCTGCTCTTCCCTGGGTGTGTTACATTGACAGAGTGGGGTCAGTCTGCTCTTCCCTGGGTGTGTTACATTGACAGAGTGGGGTCAGTCTGCTCTTCCCTGGGTGTGTTACATTGACAGAGTGGGGTCAGTCTGTTCTTCACTGGGTGTGTTACATTGACAGAGTGTGGTAAGTCTGCTCTTCCCTTGGTGTGTTACCTTGACAGATTGGGGTGAGTCTGCTCTTCCCTGTGTGTGTTACATTGACAGAGTGGGGTCAGTCTGCTCTTCACTGGGTGTGTTACATTGACATAGTGTGGTCAGCTGCTCTTTCTGGGAGTGTAACATTGAAAGACTGGGGTCATCCTGTTCTACCCTAGGACTGTTACATTGACAGAGCGGGGTCAGTCTGCTCTTCCCTGGGTGGGTTACATTGACAGAGTGGGGTCAATCTGCTCATCCTTGGGTGGGTTACATTTACAGAGTGGGGTCAGTCTGCTCTTTCCTGGATGTGTTACATTGACAGAATGTGGTCAGTCTGCTCTTCCCTGGGTGGGTTACATTGACAGAGTGGGATCAGGCTGCTCTTCCCTGGATGTGTTACATTGACACAGTGGGATCAGTCTACTCTTCTCTGGATGTGTTACATTGACAGAGTGGGATCAGTCTACTCTTCCCTGGATGTGTTACATTGACAGAGTGGGGTCAGTCTGCTCTTGCCTGTGGTGTTACATTGACAGAGTGGGTTCAGTCTGCTCTTCCCTGCGTGTGTTACATTGACAGAGTGGGGTCAGTCTGCTCTTCCCTGGGTGTGTTACATTGACAGAGTGAGGTCAGTCTGCTCTTCCCTGGGTGTGTTACATTGATAGAGTGGGGTCAGTCTGCTCTTCCCTGGGTGTTTTACATTGACAGAGTGGGGTCAGTCTGCTCTTCCCTGGGTGTGTTACATTGACAGAGTGGGGTCAGTATGCTCTTCCCTGGGTGTGTTACATTGACAGAGTGAGGTCAGTCTGCTCTTCCCTGGGTGTGTTACATTGACAGTATGGTGTCAGTCTGCTCTTCCATTGGTGTGTTACATTGACAATTTGAGGTCAGTCTGCGCTTCCCAGGGTGTGTTACATTGACAGAGTGGGGTCAGTCTGCTCTTCCCTGGGGGTGTTACATTGACAGAGTGGGGTCAGAATGCGCTTCCCTCGGTGTGTTACTTTGACAGAGTGACGTCAGTCAGCTCTTCTCTGGGTATGTTACATTGACAGAGTGAGGTCAGTCTGCTCTTCCCTGGGTGAGTTACATTTACAGTGTGGTGTCAGTCTGCTCTTCCCTGGGTGTGTTACATTGACAGAGTGGGGTCAGTCTGCTCTTCCCTGGGTGTGTTACATTGACAGAGTGGGGTCAGTCTGCTCTTCCCTGGGTGTGTTACATTGACAGAGTGGTGTCAGTCTGGTCTTCCCTGGGTGTGTTACATTGACAGAGTGGGGTCAGTCTGTTCTTCACTGGGTGCGTTACATTGACAGAGTGTGGTCAGTCTGCTCTTCCTGGATGTGTTACATTGACAGAGTGGGGTCAGTCTGCGCTTCCCTGGGTGTGTTACATTGACAGAGTGGTGTCAGTCTGTTCTTCCCTGGGTGTGTTACATTGACAGAGTGTGGTCAGTCTGCTCTTCCCTGGGTGTGTTACATTGACAGAGTGGGGTCAGTCTGCTCTTCCCTGGGTGTGTTACATTGACAGAGTGGGGTCAGTCTGCTCTTCCCTGGGTGTGTTACATTGACAGAGTGGGGTCAGTCTGTTCTTCACTGGGTGTGTTACATTGACAGAGTGTGGTAAGTCTGCTCTTCCCTTGGTGTGTTACCTTGACAGATTGGGGTGAGTCTGCTCTTCCCTGTGTGTGTTACATTGACAGAGTGGGGTCAGTCTGCTCTTCCCTGGGTGTGTTACATTGACATAGTGTGGTCAGCTGCTCTTTCTGGGAGTGTAACATTGAAAGACTGGGGTCATCCTGTTCTTCCCTAGGACTGTTACATTGACAGAGCGGGGTCAGTCTGCTCTTCCCTGGGTGGGTTACATTGACAGAGTGGGGTCAATCTGCTCATCCTTGGGTGGGTTACATTGACAGAGTGGGGTCAGTCTGCTCTTTCCTGGATGTGTTACATTGACAGAATGTGGTCAGTCTGCTCTTCCCTGGGTGGGTTACATTGACAGAGTGGGATCAGGCTGCTCTTCCCTGGATGTGTTACATTGACACAGTGGGATCAGTCTACTCTTCTCTGGATGTGTTACATTGACAGAGTGGGATCAGTCTGCCCTTCCCTGGGTGTGTTACATTGACAGAGTGGGTTCAGTCTGCTCTTCCCTGGGTGTGTTACATTGAAAGAGTGGGGTCAGTCTGCTCTTCCCTGGGTGTGTTACATTGACAGAGTGAGGTCAGTCTGCTCTTCCCTGGGTGTGTTACATTGACAGAGTGGGGTCAGTCTGCTCTTCCCTGGGTGTTTTACATTGACAGAGTGGGGTCTCTCTGCTCTTCCCTGGGTGTGTTACATTGACAGAGTGGGGTCAGTCTGCTCTTCCCTGGGTGTATTACATTGACAGAGTGGGGTCAGTATGCTCTTCCCTGGGTGTGTTACATTGACGGAGTGGGTTCATTCTGCTCTTCCCTGGGTGTGTTACAGTGACAGAGTGGGGTCAGTCTGCTCTTCCCTGGGTGGGTTACATTGACAGAGTGGGATCAGTCTACTCTTCCCTGGATGTGTTACATTGACAGAGTGGGGTCAGTCTGCTCTTGCCTGGGGTGTTACATTGTCAGAGTGGGTTCAGTCTGCTCTTCCCTGCGTGTGTTACATTGACAGAGTGGGGTCAGTCTGCTCTTCCCTGGGTGTGTTACATTGACAGAGTGAGGTCAGTCTGCTCTTCCCTGGGTGTGTTACATTGACAGAGTGGGGTCAGTCTGCTCTTCCCTGGGTGTTTTACATTGACAGAGTGGGGTCAGTCTGCTCTTCCCTGGGTGTGTTACATTGACAGAGTGGGGTCAGTATGCTCTTCCCTGGGTGTGTTACATTGACAGAGTGAGGTCAGTCTGCTCTTCCCTGGGTGTGTTACATTGACAGTATGGTGTCAGTCTGCTCTTCCATTGGTGTGTTACATTGACAATTTGAGGTCAGTCTGCGCTTCCCAGGGTGTGTTACATTGACAGAGTGGGGTCAGTCTGCTCTTCCCTGGGGGTGTTACATTGACAGAGTGGGGTCAGAATGCGCTTCCCTCGGTGTGTTACTTTGACAGAGTGACGTCAGTCAGCTCTTCTCTGGGTATGTTACATTGACAGAGTGAGGTCAGTCTGCTCTTCCCTGGGTGAGTTACATTGACAGTGTGGTGTCAGTCTGCTCTTCCCTGGGTGTGTTACATTGACAGAGTGGGGTCAGTCTGCTCTTCCCTGGGTGTGTTACATTGACAGAGTGGGGTCAGTCTGCTCTTCCCTGGGTGTGTTACATTGACAGAGTGGGATCAGTCTGGTCTTCCCTGGGTGCGTTACATTGACAGAGTGGGGTCAGTCTGTTCTTCACTGGGTGCGTTACATTGACAGAGTGTGGTCAGTCTGCTCTTCCTGGATGTGTTACATTGACAGAGTGGGGTCAGTCTGCGCTTCCCTGGGTGTGTTACATTGACAGAGTGGTGTCAGTCTGTTCTTCCCTGGGTGTGTTACATTGACAGAGTGTGGTCAGTCTGCTCTTCCCTGGGTGTGTTACATTGACAGAGTGGGGTCAGTCTGCTCTTCCCTGGGTGTGTTACATTGACAGAGTGGGGTCAGTCTGCTCTTCCCTGGGTGTGTTACATTGACAGAGTGGGGTCAGTCTGTTCTTCACTGGGTGTGTTACATTGACAGAGTGTGGTAAGTCTGCTCTTCCCTTGGTGTGTTACCTTGACAGATTGGGGTGAGTCTGCTCTTCCCTGTGTGTGTTACATTGACAGAGTGTGGTCAGTCTGCTCTTCACTGGGTGTGTTACATTGACATAGTGTGGTCAGCTGCTCTTTCTGGGAGTGTAACATTGAAAGACTGGGGTCATCCTGTTCTACCCTAGGACTGTTACATTGACAGAGCGGGGTCAGTCTGCTCTTCCCTGGGTGGGTTACATTGACAGAGTGGGGTCAATCTGCTCATCCTTGGGTGGGTTACATTTACAGAGTGGGGTCAGTCTGCTCTTTCCTGGATGTGTTACATTGACAGAATGTGGTCAGTCTGCTCTTCCCTGGGTGGGTTACATTGACAGAGTGGGATCAGGCTGCTCTTCCCTGGATGTGTTACATTGACACAGTGGGATCAGTCTACTCTTCTCTGGATGTGTTACATTGACAGAGTGGGATCAGTCTACTCTTCCCTCGGTGTGTTACATTGACAGAGTGGGTTCAGTCTGCTCTTCCCTGGGTGTGTTACATTGAAAGAGTGGGGTCAGTCTGCTCTTCCCTGGGTGTGTTACATTGACAGAGTGAGGTCAGTCTGCTCTTCCCTGGGTGTGTTACATTGACAGAGTGGGGTCAGTCTCCTCTTCCCTGGGTGTTTTACATTGACAGAGTGGGGTCAGTCTGCTCTTCCCTGGGTGTGTTACATTGACAGAGTGGGGTCAGTCTGCTCTTCCCTGGGTGTATTACATTGACAGAGTGGGGTCAGTATGCTCTTCCCTGGGTGTGTTACATTGACAGAGTGGGTTCATTCTGCTCTTCCCTGGGTGTGTTACAGTGACAGAGTGGGGTCAGTCTGCTCTTCCCTGGGTGGGTTACATTGACAGAGTGGGGTCAGTCTGCTCTTCCCTGGGTGTGTTACATTGACAGAGTGAGGTCAGTCTGCTCTTCCCTGGGTGTGTTACATTGACAGAGTGGGGTCAGTCTGCTCTTCCCTGGGTGTGTTACATTGACAGTGTGAGGTCAGTCTGCCCTTCCCAGGGTGTGTTACATTGACAGAGTGGGGTCAGTCTGCTCTTCCCTGGGGGTGTTACATTGACAGAGTGGGGTCAGTCTGCTCTTCCCTGGGTGTGTTACATTGACAGAGTGGGGTCAGTCTGCTCTTCCCTGGGTGTGTTACATTGACAGAGTGGGGTCAGTCTGGTCTTCCCTGGGTGTGTTACATTGACAGAGTGGGGTCAGTCTGTTCTTCACTGGGTGTGTTACATTGACAGAGTGAGGTCAGTCTGCTCTTCCCTGGATGTGTTACATTGACAGAGTGGGGTCAGTCTGCTCTTCACTGGTTATGTTACATTGACAGAGTTGGGTCAGTTTGCTCTTCCCTGGATGTGTTACATTGACAGAGTGGGGTCAGTCTGCTCTTCCCTGGGTGTGTTACATTGACAGAGTGGGGTCAATCTGCTCTTCCCTGGGTGTGTTACATTGACAGAGTGGGGTCAGTCTGGTCTTCCCTGGGTGTGTTACATTGACAGAGTGGGGTCAGTCTGCTCTTCCCTGGGTGTGTTACATTGACAGAGTGGGGTCAGTCTGCTCTTCCCTGGGTGAGTTACATTGACAGAGTGGGGTCAGTCTGCGCTTCCCTGGGTGTGTTACATTGACAGAGTGGGGTCAGTCCTCTCTTCCCTGGGTGTGTTACATTGACAGAGTGAGGTCAGTCTGCTGTTCCCTGGGTGTGTTACATTGACAGATTGGGTTCAGTCTGAGCTTCCCTCGGTGTGTTACATTGACAGAGTGGCGTCAGTCTGCTCTTCCCTGGGAGTGTTACATTGACAGAGTGGGGTCAGTCTGCACTACCCTGGGTGTGTTAAATTGACAGAGTGTGGTCGGTCTGCTATTCAATGTGTGTGTTACATTGTCAGAGTGGGGTCAGTCTGCTCTTCCCTGAGTGTGTTACATTGACAGAGTGGGGTCAGTCTGCTCTTCCCTGGGTGTGTTACATTGACAGAGTGAGGTCAGTCTGCTCTTCCCTGGGTGTGTTACATTGACAGAGTGAGGTCAGTCTGCTCTACCCTGGGTGTGTTACATTGACAGAGTGAGGTCAGTCTGCTCTTCCCTGGGTGTGTTACATTGACAGAGTGGGGTCAGTCTGCTCTTCCCTGGGTGATTTACTTTGACAGAGTGGGGTCAGTCTGCTCTTCCCTGGGTGTGTTACATTGACAGAGTGGGGTCTGTATGCTCTTCCCTGGGTGTGTTACATTGACAGAGTGAGGTCAGTCTGCTCTTCCCTGGGTGTGTTACATTGACAGAGTGGGGTCAGTCTGCTCTTCCCTGGGTGTGTTACATTGACAGAGTGTGGTAAGTCTGCTCTTCCCTTGGTGTGTTACCTTGACAGATTGGGGTGAGTCTGCTCTTCCCTGTGTGTGTTACATTGACAGAGTGGGGTCAGTCTGCTCTTCACTGGGTGTGTTACATTGACATAGTGGGGTCAGCTGCTCTTTCTGGGAGTGTAACATTGAAAGACTGGGGTCATCCTGTTCTACCCTAGGACTGTTACATTGACAGAGCGGGGTCAGTCTGCTCTTCCCTGGGTGGGTTACATTGACAGAGTGGGGTCAATCTGCTCATCCTTGGGTGGGTTACATTTACAGAGTGGGGTCAGTCTGCTCTTTCCTGGATGTGTTACATTGACAGAATGTGGTCAGTCTGCTCTTCCCTGGGTGGGTTACATTGACAGAGTGGGATCAGGCTGCTCTTCCCTGGATGTGTTACATTGACACAGTGGGATCAGTCTACTCTTCTCTGGATGTGTTACATTGACAGAGTGGGATCAGTCTACTCTTCCCTCGGTGTGTTACATTGACAGAGTGGGTTCAGTCTGCTCTTCCCTGGGTGTGTTACATTGAAAGAGTGGGGTCAGTCTGCTCTTCCCTGGGTGTGTTACATTGACAGAGTGAGGTCAGTCTGCTCTTCCCTGGGTGTGTTACATTGACAGAGTGGGGTCAGTCTGCTCTTCCCTGGGTGTTTTACATTGACAGAGTGGGGTCAGTCTGCTCTTCCCTGGGTGTGTTACATTGACAGAGTGGGGTCAGTCTGCTCTTCCCTGGGTGTATTACATTGACAGAGTGGGGTCAGTATGCTCTTCCCTGGGTGTGTTACATTGACAGAGTGGGTTCATTCTGCTCTTCCCTGGGTGTGTTACAGTGACAGAGTGGGGTCAGTCTGCTCTTCCCTGGGTGGGTTACATTGACAGAGTGGGGTCAGTCTGCTCTTCCCTGGGTGTGTTACATTGACAGAGTGAGGTCAGTCTGCTCTTCCCTGGGTGTGTTACATTGACAGAGTGGGGTCAGTCTGCTCTTCCCTGGGTGTGTTACATTGACAGTGTGAGGTCAGTCTGCCCTTCCCAGGGTGTGTTACATTGACAGAGTGGGGTCAGTCTGCTCTTCCCTGGGGGTGTTACATTGACAGAGTGGGGTCAGTCTGCTCTTCCCTGGGTGTGTTACATTGACAGAGTGGGGTCAGTCTGCTCTTCCCTGGGTGTGTTACATTGACAGAGTGGGGTCAGTCTGGTCTTCCCTGGGTGTGTTACATTGACAGAGTGGGGTCAGTCTGTTCTTCACTGGGTGTGTAACATTGACAGAGTGTGGTCAGTCTGCTCTTCCCTGGATGTGTTACATTGACAGAGTGGGGTCAGTCTGCGCTTCCCTCGGTGTGTTACATTGACAGAGTGGGGTCAGTCTGTTCTTCACTGGGTGTGTTACATTGACAGAGTGAGGTCAGTCTGCTCTTCCCTGGATGTGTTACATTGACAGAGTGGGGTCAGTCTGCTCTTCACTGGTTATGTTACATTGACAGAGTTGGGTCAGTTTGCTCTTCCCTGGATGTGTTACATTGACAGAGTGGGGTCAGTCTGCTCTTCCCTGGGTGTGTTACATTGACAGAGTGGGGTCAATCTGCTCTTCCCTGGGTGTGTTACATTGACAGAGTGGGGTCAGTCTGGTCTTCCCTGGGTGTGTTACATTGACAGAGTGGGGTCAGTCTGCTCTTCCCTGGGTGTGTTACATTGACAGAGTGGGGTCAGTCTGCTCTTCCCTGGGTGAGTTACATTGACAGAGTGGGGTCAGTCTGCGCTTCCCTGGGTGTGTTACATTGACAGAGTGGGGTCAGTCCTCTCTTCCCTGGGTGTGTTACATTGACAGAGTGAGGTCAGTCTGCTGTTCCCTGGGTGTGTTACATTGACAGATTGGGTTCAGTCTGAGCTTCCCTCGGTGTGTTACATTGACAGAGTGGCGTCAGTCTGCTCTTCCCTGGGAGTGTTACATTGACAGAGTGGGGTCAGTCTGCACTACCCTGGGTGTGTTAAATTGACAGAGTGTGGTCGGTCTGCTATTCAATGTGTGTGTTACATTGTCAGAGTGGGGTCAGTCTGCTCTTCCCTGAGTGTGTTACATTGACAGAGTGGGGTCAGTCTGCTCTTCCCTGGGTGTGTTACATTGACAGAGTGAGGTCAGTCTGCTCTTCCCTGGGTGTGTTACATTGACAGAGTGAGGTCAGTCTGCTCTACCCTGGGTGTGTTACATTGACAGAGTGAGGTCAGTCTGCTCTTCCCTGGGTGTGTTACATTGACAGAGTGGGGTCAGTCTGCTCTTCCCTGGGTGATTTACTTTGACAGAGTGGGGTCAGTCTGCTCTTCCCTGGGTGTGTTACATTGACAGAGTGGGGTCTGTATGCTCTTCCCTGGGTGTGTTACATTGACAGAGTGAGGTCAGTCTGCTCTTCCCTGGGTGTGTTACATTGACAGAGTGGGGTCAGTCTGCTCTTCCCTGGGTGTGTTACATTGACAGAGTGGGGTCAGTCTGCTCTTCCCAGGGTGTGTTACATTGACAGAGTGGGGTCAGTCTGGTCTTCCCTGGGTGTGTTACATTGACAGAGTGGGGTCAGTCTGTTCTTCTCTGGGTGTGTTACATTGACAGAGTGGGGTCAGTCTGCTCTTCCCTGGATGTGTTACATTGACAGAGTGGGGTCAGTCTGCGCTTCCCTCGGTGTGTTACATTGACAGAGTGGGGTCAGTCTGTTCTTCACTGGGTGTGTTACATTGACAGAGTTGGGTCAGTCTGCTCTTCCCTGGATGTGTTACATTGACAGAGTGGGGTCAGTCTGCTCTTCACTGGTTATGTTACATTGACAGAGTTGGGTCAGTCTGCTCTTCCCTGGATGTGTTACATTGACAGAGTGGGGTCAGTCTGCTCTTCCGTGGGTGTGTTACATTGACAGAGTGGGGTCAGTCTGCTCTTCCCTGGGTGTGTTACATTGACAGAGTGGGGTCAGTCTGGTCTTCCCTGGGTGTGTTACATTGACAGAGTGGGGACAGTCTGCTCTTCCCTGGGTGAGTTACATTGACAGAGTGGGGTCAGTCTGGTCTTCCCTGGGTGTGTTACATTGACAGAGTCGGGTCAGTCTGCTCTTCCCTGGGTGAGTTACATTGACAGAGTGGGGTCAGTCTGCTCTTCCCTGGGTGTGTTACATTGACAGAGTGGGGTCAGTCTGCTCTTCCCTGGGTGTTTTACATTGACAGAGTGGGGTCAGTCTGCTCTTCCCTGAGTGTGTTACATTGACAGAGTGGGGTCAGTATGCACTTCACTGGGTGTGTTACATTGACAGAGTGAGGTCAGTCTGCTCTTCCCTGGGTGTGTTACATTGACAGAGTGAGGTCAGTCTGCTCTTCCCTGGGTGTGTTACATTGACAGTATGGGGTCAGTCTGCTCTTCCCTCGGTGTGTTACATTGACAGAGTGAGGTCAGAGTGCTCTTCCCTTTTTGTGTGACATTGACAGAGTGAGGTCAGTCTGCTGTTCCCTGGGTGTGTTACATTGACAGAGTGGGTACAGTCTGAGCTTCCCTGGATGTGTTACATTGACAGAGTGGGGTCAGTCTGCTCTTCCCTGGGAGTGTTACATTGACAGAGTGGGGTCAGTCTGCACTACCCTGGGTGTGTTAAATTGACAGAGTGGGGTCGGACTGCTATTCAATGTGTGTGTTACATTGTCAGAGTGGGGTCAGTCTGCTCTTCCCTGGGTGTGTTGCATTGACAGAGTGGGGTCAGTCTGGTCTTCCCTGAGTGTGTTACATTGACAGAGTGGGGTCAGTCTGCTCTTCCCTGGGTGTGTTACATTGACAGAGTCATGTCAGTCGGCTCTTCCCTGGGTGTGTTACATTGACAGAGTGAGGTCAGTCTGCTCTTCCCTGGGTGTGTTACATTGACAGAGTGAGGTCAGTCTGCTCTTCCCTGGGTGTGTTACATTGACAGAGTGAGGTCAGTCTGCTCTTCCCTGGGTGTGTTACATTGACAGAGTGGGGTCAGTCTGCTCTTCCCTGGGTGTTTTACATTGATAGAGTGGGGTCAGTCTGCTCTTCCCTGGGTGTGTTACATTGACAGAGTGGGGTCAGTATGCTCTTCACTGGGTGTGTTACATTGACAGAGTGAGGTCAGTCTGCTCTTCCCTGGGTGTGTTACATTGACAGAGTGAAGTCAGTCTGCTCTTCCCTGGGTGTGTTACATTGATAGTATGGGGTCAGTCTGCTCTTCCCTCGGTGTGTTACATTGACAGAGTGAGGACAGACTGCTCTTCCCTTTTTGTGTGACATTGACAGAGTGGGGTCAGTCTGCTCTTCCCTGGGTGTGTTACACTGACAGAGTGGGGTCAGTCTGCTCTTCGCTGGATGTGTTACTTTGACAGAGTGGGGTCAGTCTGCTCATCCTTGGGTGGGTTACATTTACAGAGTGGGGTCAGTCTGCTCTTTCCTGGATGTGTTACATTGACAGAATGTGGTCAGTCTGCTCTTCCCTGGGTGGGTTACATTGACAGAGTGGGATCAGGCTGCTCTTCCCTGGATGTGTTACATTGACACAGTGGGATCAGTCTACTCTTCTCTGGATGTGTTACATTGACAGAGTGGGATCAGTCTACTCTTCCCTCGGTGTGTTACATTGACAGAGTGGGTTCAGTCTGCTCTTCCCTGGGTGTGTTACATTGAAAGAGTGGGGTCAGTCTGCTCTTCCCTGGGTGTGTTACATTGACAGAGTGAGGTCAGTCTGCTCTTCCCTGGGTGTGTTACATTGACAGAGTGGGGTCAGTCTGCTCTTCCCTGGGTGTTTTACATTGACAGAGTGGGGTCAGTCTGCTCTTCCCTGGGTGTGTTACATTGACAGAGTGGGGTCAGTCTGCTCTTCCCTGGGTGTATTACATTGACAGAGTGGGGTCAGTATGCTCTTCCCTGGGTGTGTTACATTGACAGAGTGGGTTCATTCTGCTCTTCCCTGGGTGTGTTACAGTGACAGAGTGGGGTCAGTCTGCTCTTCCCTGGGTGGGTTACATTGACAGAGTGGGGTCAGTCTGCTCTTCCCTGGGTGTGTTACATTGACAGAGTGAGGTCAGTCTGCTCTTCCCTGGGTGTGTTACATTGACAGAGTGGGGTCAGTCTGCTCTTCCCTGGGTGTGTTACATTGACAGTGTGAGGTCAGTCTGCCCTTCCCAGGGTGTGTTACATTGACAGAGTGGGGTCAGTCTGCTCTTCCCTGGGGGTGTTACATTGACAGAGTGGGGTCAGTCTGCTCTTCCCTGGGTGTGTTACATTGACAGAGTGGGGTCAGTCTGCTCTTCCCTGGGTGTGTTACATTGACAGAGTGGGGTCAGTCTGGTCTTCCCTGGGTGTGTTACATTGACAGAGTGGGGTCAGTCTGTTCTTCACTGGGTGTGTAACATTGACAGAGTGTGGTCAGTCTGCTCTTCCCTGGATGTGTTACATTGACAGAGTGGGGTCAGTCTGCGCTTCCCTCGGTGTGTTACATTGACAGAGTGGGGTCAGTCTGTTCTTCACTGGGTGTGTTACATTGACAGAGTGAGGTCAGTCTGCTCTTCCCTGGATGTGTTACATTGACAGAGTGGGGTCAGTCTGCTCTTCACTGGTTATGTTACATTGACAGAGTTGGGTCAGTTTGCTCTTCCCTGGATGTGTTACATTGACAGAGTGGGGTCAGTCTGCTCTTCCCTGGGTGTGTTACATTGACAGAGTGGGGTCAATCTGCTCTTCCCTGGGTGTGTTACATTGACAGAGTGGGGTCAGTCTGGTCTTCCCTGGGTGTGTTACATTGACAGAGTGGGGTCAGTCTGCTCTTCCCTGGGTGTGTTACATTGACAGAGTGGGGTCAGTCTGCTCTTCCCTGGGTGAGTTACATTGACAGAGTGGGGTCAGTCTGCGCTTCCCTGGGTGTGTTACATTGACAGAGTGGGGTCAGTCCTCTCTTCCCTGGGTGTGTTACATTGACAGAGTGAGGTCAGTCTGCTGTTCCCTGGGTGTGTTACATTGACAGATTGGGTTCAGTCTGAGCTTCCCTCGGTGTGTTACATTGACAGAGTGGCGTCAGTCTGCTCTTCCCTGGGAGTGTTACATTGACAGAGTGGGGTCAGTCTGCACTACCCTGGGTGTGTTAAATTGACAGAGTGTGGTCGGTCTGCTATTCAATGTGTGTGTTACATTGTCAGAGTGGGGTCAGTCTGCTCTTCCCTGAGTGTGTTACATTGACAGAGTGGGGTCAGTCTGCTCTTCCCTGGGTGTGTTACATTGACAGAGTGAGGTCAGTCTGCTCTTCCCTGGGTGTGTTACATTGACAGAGTGAGGTCAGTCTGCTCTACCCTGGGTGTGTTACATTGACAGAGTGAGGTCAGTCTGCTCTTCCCTGGGTGTGTTACATTGACAGAGTGGGGTCAGTCTGCTCTTCCCTGGGTGATTTACTTTGACAGAGTGGGGTCAGTCTGCTCTTCCCTGGGTGTGTTACATTGACAGAGTGGGGTCTGTATGCTCTTCCCTGGGTGTGTTACATTGACAGAGTGAGGTCAGTCTGCTCTTCCCTGGGTGTGTTACATTGACAGAGTGGGGTCAGTCTGCTCTTCCCTGGGTGTGTTACATTGACAGAGTGGGGTCAGTCTGCTCTTCCCAGGGTGTGTTACATTGACAGAGTGGGGTCAGTCTGGTCTTCCCTGGGTGTGTTACATTGACAGAGTGGGGTCAGTCTGTTCTTCTCTGGGTGTGTTACATTGACAGAGTGGGGTCAGTCTGCTCTTCCCTGGATGTGTTACATTGACAGAGTGGGGTCAGTCTGCGCTTCCCTCGGTGTGTTACATTGACAGAGTGGGGTCAGTCTGTTCTTCACTGGGTGTGTTACATTGACAGAGTTGGGTCAGTCTGCTCTTCCCTGGATGTGTTACATTGACAGAGTGGGGTCAGTCTGCTCTTCACTGGTTATGTTACATTGACAGAGTTGGGTCAGTCTGCTCTTCCCTGGATGTGTTACATTGACAGAGTGGGGTCAGTCTGCTCTTCCGTGGGTGTGTTACATTGACAGAGTGGGGTCAGTCTGCTCTTCCCTGGGTGTGTTACATTGACAGAGTGGGGTCAGTCTGGTCTTCCCTGGGTGTGTTACATTGACAGAGTGGGGACAGTCTGCTCTTCCCTGGGTGAGTTACATTGACAGAGTGGGGTCAGTCTGGTCTTCCCTGGGTGTGTTACATTGACAGAGTCGGGTCAGTCTGCTCTTCCCTGGGTGAGTTACATTGACAGAGTGGGGTCAGTCTGCTCTTCCCTGGGTGTGTTACATTGACAGAGTGGGGTCAGTCTGCTCTTCCCTGGGTGTTTTACATTGACAGAGTGGGGTCAGTCTGCTCTTCCCTGAGTGTGTTACATTGACAGAGTGGGGTCAGTATGCACTTCACTGGGTGTGTTACATTGACAGAGTGAGGTCAGTCTGCTCTTCCCTGGGTGTGTTACATTGACAGAGTGAGGTCAGTCTGCTCTTCCCTGGGTGTGTTACATTGACAGTATGGGGTCAGTCTGCTCTTCCCTCGGTGTGTTACATTGACAGAGTGAGGTCAGAGTGCTCTTCCCTTTTTGTGTGACATTGACAGAGTGAGGTCAGTCTGCTGTTCCCTGGGTGTGTTACATTGACAGAGTGGGTACAGTCTGAGCTTCCCTGGATGTGTTACATTGACAGAGTGGGGTCAGTCTGCTCTTCCCTGGGAGTGTTACATTGACAGAGTGGGGTCAGTCTGCACTACCCTGGGTGTGTTAAATTGACAGAGTGGGGTCGGACTGCTATTCAATGTGTGTGTTACATTGTCAGAGTGGGGTCAGTCTGCTCTTCCCTGGGTGTGTTGCATTGACAGAGTGGGGTCAGTCTGGTCTTCCCTGAGTGTGTTACATTGACAGAGTGGGGTCAGTCTGCTCTTCCCTGGGTGTGTTACATTGACAGAGTCATGTCAGTCGGCTCTTCCCTGGGTGTGTTACATTGACAGAGTGAGGTCAGTCTGCTCTTCCCTGGGTGTGTTACATTGACAGAGTGAGGTCAGTCTGCTCTTCCCTGGGTGTGTTACATTGACAGAGTGAGGTCAGTCTGCTCTTCCCTGGGTGTGTTACATTGACAGAGTGGGGTCAGTCTGCTCTTCCCTGGGTGTTTTACATTGATAGAGTGGGGTCAGTCTGCTCTTCCCTGGGTGTGTTACATTGACAGAGTGGGGTCAGTATGCTCTTCACTGGGTGTGTTACATTGACAGAGTGAGGTCAGTCTGCTCTTCCCTGGGTGTGTTACATTGACAGAGTGAGGTCAGTCTGCTCTTCCCTGGGTGTGTTACATTGATAGTATGGGGTCAGTCTGCTCTTCCCTCGGTGTGTTACATTGACAGAGTGAGGTCAGACTGCTCTTCCCTTTTTGTGTGACATTGACAGAGTGGGGTCAGTCTGCTCTTCCCTGGGTGTGTTACACTGACAGAGTGGGGTCAGTCTGCTCTTCGCTGGATGTGTTACTTTGACAGAGTGGGGTCAGTCTGCTCTTCCCTGGGTGTGTAACATTGACAGAATGGGGTCAGTCTGCTCTTCCCTGGGTGTGTTACATTGACAGAGTGGGGTCAGTCTGCTCTTCGCTGGATGTGTTACTTTGACAGAGTGGGGTCAGTCTGCTCTTCCCTGGGTGTGTAACATTGACAGAATGGGGTCAGTCTGCTCTTCCCTGGGTGTGTTACATTGACAGAGTGGGGTCAGTCTGCTCTTCCCTGGATGTGTTACATTGACAGAGTGGGGTCAGTCTGCTCTTCACTGGTTATGTTACATTGACAGAGTTGGGTCAGTCTGCTCTTCCCTGGATGTGTTACATTGACAGAGTGGGGTCAGTCTGCTCTTCCGTGGGTGTGTTACATTGACAGAGTGGGGTCAGTCTGCTCTTCCCTGGGTGTGTTACATTGACAGAGTGGGGTCAGTCTGGTCTTCCCTGGGTGTGTTACATTGACAGAGTGGGGACAGTCTGCTCTTCCCTGGGTGAGTTACATTGACAGAGTGGGGTCAGTCTGGTCTTCCCTGGGTGTGTTACATTGACAGAGTGGGGTCAGTCTGCTCTTCCCTGGGTGAGTTACATTGACAGAGTGGGGTCAGTCTGCTCTTCCCTGGGTGTTTTACATTGACAGAGTGGGGTCAGTCTGCTCTTCCCTGGGTGTGTTACATTGACAGAGTGGGGTCAGTATGCTCTTCCCTGGGTGTGTTACATTGACAGAGTGAGGTCAGTCTGCTCTTCCCTGTGTGTGTTACATTGACAGTATGGGGTCAGTCTGCTCTTCCCTCGGTGTGTTACATTGACAGAGTGAGGTCAGAGTGCTCTTCCCTTTTTGTGTGACATTGACAGGGTGAGGTCAGTCTGCTGTTCCCTGGGTGTGTTACATTGACAGAGTGGGTTCAGTCTGAGCTTCCCTGGATGTGTTACATTGACAGAGTGGGGTCAGTCTGCTCTTCCCTGGGAGTGTTACATTGACAGAGTGGGGTCAGTCTGCACTACCCTGGGTGTGTTAAATTGACAGAGTGGGGTCGGTCTGCTATTCAATGTGTGTGTTACATTGTCAGAGTGGGGTCAGTCTGCTCTTCCCTGGGTGTGTTGCATTGACAGAGTGGGGTCAGTCTGGTCTTCCCTGAGTGTGTTACATTGACAAAGTGGGGTCAGTCTGCTCTTCCCTGGGTGTGTTACATTGACAGAGTCATGTCAGTCGGCTCTTCCCTGGGTGTGTTACATTGACAGAGTGAGGTCAGTCTGCTCTTCCCTGGGTGTGTTACATTGACAGAGTGAGGTCAGTCTGCTCTTCCCTGGGTGTGTTACATTGACAGAGTGAGGTCAGTCTGCTCTTCCCTGGGTGTGTTACATTCACAGAGTGGGGTCAGTCTGCTCTTCCCTGGGTGTTTTACATTGACAGAGTGGGGTCAGTCTGCTCTTCCCTGGGTGTGTTACATTGACAGAGTGGGGTCAGTATGCTCTTCACTGGGTGTGTTACATTGACAGAGTGAGGTCAGTCTGCTCTTCCCTGGGTGTGTTACATTGACAGAGTGAGGTCAGTCTGCTCTTCCCTGGGTGTATTACATTGACAGTATGGGGTCAGTCTGCTCTTCCCTCGGTGTGTTACATTGACAGAGTGAGGTCAGACTGCTCTTCCCTTTTTGTGTGACATTGACAGAGTGGGGTCAGTCTGCTCTTCCCTGGGTGTGTTACATTGACAGAGTGGGGACAGTCTGCTCTTCCCTGGGTGTGTTACACTGACAGAGTGGGGTCAGTCTGCTCTTCCCTGGGTGTGTTACCTTGACAGATTGGGGTGAGTCTGCTCTTCCCTGCGTGTGTTACATTGACAGAGTAGTGTCCGTGTGCTCTTCCCTGGGTGTGTTACACTGACAGAGTGGGGTCAGTCTGCTCTTCGCTGGATGTGTTACTTTGACAGAGTGGGGTCAGTCTGCTCTTCCCTGGGTGTGTAACATTGACAGAATGGGGTCAGTCTGCTCTTCCCTGGGTGTGTTACATTGACAGAGTGGGGTCAGTCTGCTCTTCCCAGAGTGTGTAACATTGACAGAGTGGGGTCAGTCTGATCTTCCCTAGCTGTGTTACATTGACAGAGTGGGGTCAGTCTGCTCTTCCCTTGGTGTGTTACATTGACAGAGTGGGGTCAGCTGCTCTTCCCTGGGTGTGTAACATTGACAGAATGGGGTCAGTCTGCTCTTCCCTGGGTGTGTTACATAAACAGATTGGGGTCAGTCTGCTCTTCCCAGAGTGTGTAACATTGACAGAGTGGGGTCATCCTGTTCTTCCCTAGGACTGTTACATTGACAGAGTGGGGTCAGTCTGCTCTTCCCTCGGTGTTTTACATTGACACAGTTGGGTCAGTCTGCTCTTCCCTGGGTGGGTTACATTGACAGAGTGGGGTTAATCTGCTCATCCCTGGGTGGGTTACATTGACAGAGTGGGGTCAGTCTGCTCTTGCCTGGGTGTGTAACATTGACAGAGTGGGGTCAGTCTGCTCTTCCCTGGGTGGGTTACGTTGACAGAGTGGGGTCAGTCTGCTCTTCCCTGGGTGTGTAACATTGACAGAGTGGGATCAGTCTGCTCTTCCCTGGGTGTGTTATATTGACAGAGAAGGGGTCAGTCTGCTCTTTCCTGGGTGTGTTACATTGACAGAGTTGGGTCAGTCTGCTCTTCCTTGGGTGTGTAACATTGACAGAGTGGGATCAGCCTGCTCTTCCCTGGGTGTGTTACATTGACAGAGTGGGGTCAATCTGCTCATCCCTCGGTGTGTTACATTCACAGAGTGGGGTCAGTCTGCTCTTCACTTTTTGTGTTACATTGACAGAGTGGTGTCAGTCTGCTCTTCCCCGAGTGTGTAACATTGACAGAGTGGGGTCAGTCTGATCTTCCCTAGGTGTGTTACATTGACAGAGTGGGGTCAGTCTGCTCTTCCCTTGGTGTGTTATATTGACAGAGTGGGGTCAGCTGCTCTTCCCTGGGTGTGTAACATTGACAGAATGGGGTCAGTCTGGTCTTCACTGGGTGTGTTACATCAACAGATTGGGGTCAGTCTGCTCTTCCCAGAGTGTGTAACATTGACAGAGTGGGGTCATCCTGTTCTTCCCTACGACTGTTACATTGACAGAGTGGGGTCAGTCTGCTCTTCCCAGAGTGTGTAACATTGACAGAGTGGGGTCAGTCTGATCTTCCCTAGGTGTGTAACATTGACAGAGTGGGGTCAGTCTGCTCTTCCCTTGGTGTGTTACATTGACAGAGTGGGGTCAGCTGCTCTTCCCTGGGTGTGTAACATTGACAGAATGGGGTCAGTCTGCTCTTCCCTGGGTGTGTTACATCAACAGATTGGGGTCAGTCTGCTCTTCCCTGGGTGTGTTACATTGACAGAGTGGGGTCAGTCTCCTCTTCCCTGGGTGTTTTACATTGACACAGTTGGGTCAGTCTGCTCTTCCCTGGGTGGGTTACATTGACAGAGTGGGGTCAATCTGCTCATCCCTGGGTGGGTTACATTGACAGAGTGGGGTCAGTCTGCTCTTGCCTGGGTGTGTAACATTGACAGAGTGGGGTCAGTCTGCTCTTCCCTGGGTGGGTTACGTTGACAGAGTGGGGTCAGTCTGCTCTTCCCTGGGTGTGTAACATTGACAGAGTGGGATCAGTCTGCTCTTTTCTGGGTGTGTTATATTGACAGAGTGGGGTCAGTCTGCTCTTTCCTGGGTGTGTTACATTGACAGAGTGGGGTCAGTCAGCTCTTCCTTGGGTGTGTAACATTGGCAGTGTGGGATCAGCCTGCTCTTCCCTGGGTGTGTTACATTGACAGAGTTGGGTCAGTATGCTCTTCCCTGGGTGTGTTACATTGACAGAGTGAGGTCAGTCTGCTCTTCCCTGGGTGTGTTACATTGACAGAGTGAGGTCAGTCTGCTCTTCCCTGGGTGTGTTACATTGACAGTATGGGGTCAGTCTGCTCTTCCCTGGGTGTGTTACGTTGACAGAGTGAGGTCAGACTGCTCTTCCCTTTTTGTGTGACATTGACAGAGTGGGGTCAGTCTGCTCTTCCCTGGGTGTGTTGCATTGACAGAGTGGGGTCAGTATGCTCTTCCCTGGGTGTGTTACATTGACAGAGTGAGGTCAGTCTGCTCTTCCCTGGGTGTGTTACATTGACAGAGTGAGGTCAGTCTGCTCTTCCCTGGGTGTGTTACATTGACAGTATGGGGTCAGTCTGCTCTTCCCTCGGTGTGTTACATTGACAGAGTGAGGTCAGACTGCTCTTCCCTTTTTGTGTGACATTGACAGAGTGGGGTCAGTCTGCTCTTCCCTGGGTGTGTTACACTGACAGAGTGGGGACAGTCTGCTCTTCCCTGTGTGTGTTACCTTGACAGATTGGGGTGAGTCTGCTCTTCCCTGGGTGTGTTACATTGACAGAGTAGTGTCCGTGTGCTCTTCCCTGGGTGTGTTACACTGACAGAGTGGGGTCAGTCTGCTCTTCGCTGGATGTGTTACTTTGACAGAATGGGGTCAGACTGCTCTTCCCTGGGTGTTTTACATTGACAGAGTGGGGTCAGTCTGCTCTTCCCAGTGTGTGTAACATTGACAGAGTGGGGTCAGTCTGATCTTCCCTAGGTGTGTTACATTGACAGAGTGGGGTCAGTCTGCTCTTCCCTGGGTGTGTTACATTGACAGAGTGGGGTCAGCTGCTCTTCCCTGGGTGTGTAACATTGACAGAATGGGGTCAGTCTGCTCTTCCCTGGGTGTGTTACATAAACAGATTAGGGTCAGTCTGCTCTTCCCAGAGTGTGTAACATTGACAGAGTGGGGTCATCCTGTTCTTCCCTAGGACTGTTACATTGACAGAGTGGGGTCAGTCTGCTCTTCCCTGGGTGTGTTACATTGACAGAGTGGGGTCAGTCTGCTCTTCCCTGGCTGTTTTACATTGACACAGTTGGGTCAGTCTGCTCTTCCCTGGGTGGGTTACATTGACAAAGTGGGGTCAATCTGCTCATCCCTGGGTGGGTTACATTGACAGAGTGGGGTCAGTCTGCTCTTCCCTGGGTGTGTAACATTGACAGAGTGGGGTCAGTCTGCTCTTCCCTGGGTGGGTTACGTTGACAGAGTGGGATCAGTCTGCTCTTCCCTGGGTGTGTAACATTGACAGAGTGGGATCAGTCTGCTCTTCCCTGGGTGTGTTATATTGACAGAGTGGGGTCAGTTGGCTCTTTCCTGGGTGTGTTACATTCACAGAGTGGGGTCAGTCTGCTCTTCCCTTTTTGTGTTACATTGACAGAGTGGGGTCAGTCTGCTCTTCCCAGAGTGTGTAACATTGACAGAGTGTGGTCAGTCGGCTCTTCCCTGAGTGTGTGACATTGACAGTGTGAGGTCAATCTGCTCTTCCCTGGGTGTGTTACATTGACAGAGTGAGGTCAGTCTGCTCTTACCTGGGTGTGTTACATTGACAGAGTGGAGTCAGTCTGCTCGTCCCTGGGTGTGTTACGTTGACACAGTCTCGTCAGTCTCCTCTTCCCTGGGTGTGTTACATTGACAGAGTGAGGTCAGTCTGCTCTTCCCTGGGTGTGTTACATTGACAGAGTGGGGTCAGTCTGATCTTCCCTAGGTGTGTTACGTTGACAGAGTGGGGTCAGTCTGTTGTTCCCTGGGTGTGTTACATTGACAGAGTGGGGTCAGTCTGCTCTTCCCTGTGGTGTTACATTGACAGAGTGCGGTCAGTCTGCTCTTCGCTGGGTGTGTTACGTTGACAGAGTGGGGTCAGTCTGCTCTTCCCTGGGTGTGTTACGTTGACAGAGTGGGGTCAGTCTGATGTTCCCTGGATGTGTTACATTGACAGGGTGGGGTCAGTCATGCTCTTCCCTGGGTGTGTTACATTGACAGAGTGGGGTCAGTCTGCTCTTCCCTGGGTGTGTTACATTGACAGTGTGCGGTCAGTCTGCTCTTCCCTGGGTGTGTTACATTGACAGAGTGGGGTCAGTCTGCTCTTCCCTGGGTGTGTTACATTGACAGAGTGAGGTCAGTCTGCTCTTCCCTGGGTGTGTTACATTGACAGAGTGGGGTCAGTCTGCTCTTCCCTGGGTGTGTTACATTGACAGAGTGCGGTCAGTCTGATCTTCCCTTTTTGTGTTACATTGACAGAGTGTGGTCAGTCGGCTCTTCCCTGAGTGTGTGACATTGACAGTGTGCGGTCAGTCTGCTCTTCCCTGGGTGTGTTACATTGACAGAGTGGGGTCAGTCTGCTCTTCCCTGGGTGTGTTACATTGACAGAGTGAGGTCAGTCTGCTCTTAATTGGGTGTGTTACATTGACAGAGTGGGGTAAGTCTGCTCTTCCCTGGGTGTGTTACGTTGACACAGTCCCGTCAGTCTCCTCTTCCCTGGGTGTGTTACATTGACAGAGTGAGGTCAGTCTGCTCTTCCCTGGGTGTGTTACTTTGACAGAGTGGGGTCAGTCTGATCTTCCCGAGGTGTGTTACGTTGACAGACTGAGGTCAATGTGTTGTTCCCTGGGTGTGTTACATTGACAGAGTGGGGTCAATCTGCTCTTCCCTGGGTGTGTTACGTTGACAGAGTGGGGTCAGTCTGATGTTCCCTGGATGTGTTACATTGACAGGGTGGGGTCAGGCTGCTCTTCCCTGGGTGTGTTACGTTGACAGAGTGGGGTCAGTCTGCTCTTCCCTGGGTGTGTTACGTTGACAGAGTGGGGTCAGTCTGATGTTCCCTGGATGTGTTACATTGACAGGGTGGGGTCAGTCTGCTCTTCCCTGGGTGTGTTACATTGACAGAGTGGCGTCAGTCTGCTCTTCCCTGGGTGTGTTACGTTGACAGAGTTGGGTCAGTCTGCTCTTCCCTGGGTGTGTTACGTTGACAGAGAGGGGTCAGTCTGGTGTTCCCTGGATGTGTTACATTGACAGAGTGGGGTCAGTCTGCTCTTCCCTGTGTGTGTTACATTGACAGAGTGGTATCAATCTGCTCTTCTCTGGGTGGGTTACATTGACAGAGTGGGGTCAGTCTGCTCTTCCCTGCGTGTGTTACGTTGAGAGAGCGGGGTCAGCCTGCTCTTCCCTGTGTGTGTTACATTGACAGAGTGGTATCAATCTGCTCTTCACTGGGCGTGTTACTTTGACAGATTGGGGTGAGTCTGCTCTTCCCTGGGTGTGTCACATTGACAGAGTGGGGTCAGTCTGCTCTTCCCTGGGTGTGTTACTTTTAAAGAGTGGGGTCAGTCTGCTCTTCCCTGGGTGGGTTACATTGACAGAGTGGGTTCAGTCTGCTCTTCCCTGGGTGTGTTACATTGACAGAGTGGGGTCAGTCTGCTCTTCCCTGGGTGTGTTACTTTTAAAGAGTGGGGTCAGTCTGCTCTTCCCTGGGTGGGTTACATTGACTGAGTGGGTTCAGTCTGCTCTTCCCTGGGTGTGTTCCATTGACAGAGTGGGGTCAGTCTGCTCTTCCCTGGGTGTGTTACATTGACAGAGTGGGGTCAGTCTGCTCTTCCCTAGGTATGTTACGTTGACAGAGTGGGTCAGTCTGGTCTTCCCTGGGTGTGTCACATTGACTGAGTGGGGTCAGTCTGCTTTTCCCTGGGTGTGTTACATTGACAGAGTGGGGTCAGTATGCTCTTCCCTGGGTGTGTAACATTGACAGAATGGGGTCAGCCTGCTCTTACCTGGGTTTGTTACATTAACAGAGTGGGGTCAGACTGCTCTTCCCTGGGTGTGTTACATTGACAGAGTGGGGTCAGCCTCTCTTTCTGGGAGTGTAACATTGAAAGACTGGGGTCATCCTGTTCTTCCCTTGGACTGTTACATTGACAGAGCGGGGTCAGACTGCTCTTCCCTGGGTCGGTTACATTGACAGAGTGGGGTCAGTCTGCTCTTCCCTGGGTGTGTTCCATTGTCAGAGTGGGGTCAGTCTGATATTCCCTGGGTGTGTTACATTGACAGAGTGGGGTCAGTCTGCTCTTCACTGGGTGTGTTACTTTTAAAGAGTGGGGTCAGTCTGCTCTTCCCTGGGTGGGTTACATTGACAGAGTGGGTTCAGTCTGCTCTTCCCTGGGTGTGTTCCATTGACAGAGTGGGGTCAGTCTGCTCTTCCCTGGGTGTGTTACATTGACAGAGTGGGGTCAGTCTCCTCTTCCCTAGGTATGTTACGTTGACAGAGTGGGGTCAGTCTGGTCTTCCCTGGGTGTGTAACATTGACAGAGTGGGGTCTGTCTGCTCTTCCCAGTGTGTGTTACATTGACAGAGTGGGGTCAGTCTGCTCTTCCCAGGGTGTGTTACATTGACAGAGTGAGGTCAGTCTGCTCTTCCCTGGGTGTGTTACGTTGACAGAGTGGGGTCAGTCTGCTCTTCCCTGGGTGTGTTACGTTGACAGAGTGGTGTCAGTCTGGTCTTCCCTGGGTTTGTTACATTGACAGAGTGGGGTTAGTCTGCTCTTCCCTGGGTGTGTTACATTGAGAGAGTGGGGTCAGTCTGCTCTTCCCTGGGTGTGTTACATTGACAGAGTGGCGTCAGTCTGCTCTTCCCTGTGTGTGTTACATTGACAGAGTGGGGTCAGTCTGCGCTTCCCTGGTTGTGTTCCTTTGACAGAGTGGGGTCAGTCCTCTCTTCCCTGGGTGTGTTACATTGACAGAGTGAGGTCAGTCTGCTGTTCCCTGGGTGTGTTACATTGACAGAGTGGGTTCAGTCTGAGCTTCCCTCAGTGTGTTACATTGACAGAGTGGGGTCAGTCTGCTCTTCCCTGGGAGTGTTACATTGACAGAGTGGGGTCAGTCTGCACTACCCTGGGTGTGTTACATTGACAGAGTGGGGTCAGTCTGCTCTTCCCTGGGTGGGTTACATTGACAGAGTGGGGTCAATCTGCTCATCCCTGGGTGGGTTACATTGACAGAGTGGGGTCAGTCTGCTCTTGCCTGGGTGTATAACATTGACAGAGTGGGGTCAGTCTGCTCTTCCCTGGGTGGGTTACGTTGACAGAGTGGGGTCAGTCTGCTCTTCCCTGGGTGTGTAACATTGACAGAGTGGGATCAGTCTGCTCTTTTCTGGGTGTGTTATATTGACAGAGTGGGGTCAGTCTGCTCTTTCCTGGGTGTGTTACATTGACAGAGTGGGGTCAGTCAGCTCTTCCTTGGGTGTGTAACATTGGCAGTGTGGGATCAGCCTGCTCTTCCCTGGGTGTGTTACATTGACAGAGTTGGGTCAGTATGCTCTTCCCTGGGTGTGTTACATTGACAGAGTGAGGTCAGTCTGCTCTTCCCTGGGTGTGTTACATTGACAGAGTGAGGTCAGTCTGCTCTTCCCTGGGTGTGTTACATTGACAGTATGGGGTCAGTCTGCTCTTCCCTGGGTGTGTTACGTTGACAGAGTGAGGTCAGACTGCTCTTCCCTTTTTGTGTGACATTGACAGAGTGGGGTCAGTCTGCTCTTCCCTGGGTGTGTTGCATTGACAGAGTGGGGTCAGTATGCTCTTCCCTGGGTGTGTTACATTGACAGAGTGAGGTCAGTCTGCTCTTCCCTGGGTGTGTTACATTGACAGAGTGAGGTCAGTCTGCTCTTCCCTGGGTGTGTTACATTGACAGTATGGGGTCAGTCTGCTCTTCCCTCGGTGTGTTACATTGACAGAGTGAGGTCAGACTGCTCTTCCCTTTTTGTGTGACATTGACAGAGTGGGGTCAGTCTTCTCTTCCCTGGGTGTGTTACACTGACAGAGTGGGGACAGTCTGCTCTTCCCTGGGTGTGTTACCTTGACAGATTGGGGTGAGTCTGCTCTTCCCTGGGTGTGTTACATTGACAGAGTAGTGTCCGTGTGCTCTTCCCTGGGTGTGTTACACTGACAGAGTGGGGTCAGTCTGCTCTTCGCTGGATGTGTTACTTTGACAGAATGGGGTCAGACTGCTCTTCCCTGGGTGTTTTACATTGACAGAGTGGGGTCAGTCTGCTCTTCCCAGTGTGTGTAACATTGACAGAGTGGGGTCAGTCTGATCTTCCCTAGGTGTGTTACATTGACAGAGTGGGGTCAGTCTGCTCTTCCCTGGGTGTGTTACATTGACAGAGTGGGGTCAGCTGCTCTTCCCTGGGTGTGTAACATTGACAGAATGGGGTCAGTCTGCTCTTCCCTGGGTGTGTTACATAAACAGATTAGGGTCAGTCTGCTCTTCCCAGAGTGTGTAACATTGACAGAGTGGGGTCATCCTGTTCTTCCCTAGGACTGTTACATTGACAGAGTGGGGTCAGTCTGCTCTTCCCTGGGTGTGTTACATTGACAGAGTGGGGTCAGTCTGCTCTTCCCTGGCTGTTTTACATTGACACAGTTGGGTCAGTCTGCTCTTCCCTGGGTGGGTTACATTGACAAAGTGGGGTCAATCTGCTCATCCCTGGGTGGGTTACATTGACAGAGTGGGGTCAGTCTGCTCTTCCCTGGGTGTGTAACATTGACAGAGTGGGGTCAGTCTGCTCTTCCCTGGGTGGGTTACGTTGACAGAGTGGGATCAGTCTGCTCTTCCCTGGGTGTGTAACATTGACAGAGTGGGATCAGTCTGCTCTTCCCTGGGTGTGTTATATTGACAGAGTGGGGTCAGTTGGCTCTTTCCTGGGTGTGTTACATTCACAGAGTGGGGTCAGTCTGCTCTTCCCTTTTTGTGTTACATTGACAGAGTGGGGTCAGTCTGCTCTTCCCAGAGTGTGTAACATTGACAGAGTGTGGTCAGTCGGCTCTTCCCTGAGTGTGTGACATTGACAGTGTGAGGTCAGTCTGCTGTTCCCTGGGTGTGTTACATTGACAGAGTGGGGTCAGTCTGCACTTCCCTGGGTGTGTTACATTGACAGAGTGAGGTCAGTCTGCTCTTACCTGGGTGTGTTACATTGACAGAGTGGAGTCAGTCTGCTCGTCCCTGGGTGTGTTACGTTGACACAGTCTCGTCAGTCTCCTCTTCCCTGGGTGTGTTACATTGACAGAGTGAGGTCAGTCTGCTCTTCCCTGGGTGTGTTACATTGACAGAGTGGGGTCAGTCTGATCTTCCCTAGGTGTGTTACGTTGACAGAGTGGGGTCAGTCTGTTGTTCCCTGGGTGTGTTACATTGACAGAGTGGGGTCAGTCTGCTCTTCCCTGTGGTGTTACATTGACAGAGTGCGGTCAGTCTGCTCTTCGCTGAGTGTGTTACGTTGACAGAGTGGGGTCAATCTGCTCTTCCCTGGGTGTATTACGTTGACAGAGTGGGGTCAGTCTGATGTTCCCTGGATGTGTTACATTGACAGGGTGGGGTCAGTCATGCTCTTCCCTGGGTGTGTTACATTGACAGAGTGGGGTCAGTCTGCTCTTCCCTGGGTGTGTTGCGTTGACAGTGTTGGGTCAGTCTGCTCTTCCCTGGGTGGGTTACATTGACAGAGTGGGGTCAGTCTGCTCTTCCCTGGGTGAGTTACATTGACAGAGTGGGTTCAGTCTGCGCTTCCCTGGGTGTGTTACATTGACAGAGTGGGGTCAGTCCTCTCTTCCCTGGGTGTGTTACATTGACAGAGTGAGTTCAGTCTGCACTACCCTGGGTGTGTTAAATTGACAGAGTGGGGTCGGTCTGCTATTCAATGTGTGTGTTACATTGTCAGAGTGGGGTCAGTCTGCTCTTCCCTGAGTGTGTTACATTAACAGAGTCGGGTCAGTCGGCTCTTCCCTGGGTGTGTTACATTGACAGAGTGAGGTCAGTCTGCTCTTCCCTGGGTATGTTACATTGACAGAGTGAGGTCAGTCTGCTCTTCCCTGGGTGTGTTACATTGACAGAGTGAGGTCAGTCTGCTCTTCCCTGGGTGTGTTACATTGACAAAGTGGGGTCAGTCTGCTCTTCCCTGGGTGTTTTACATTGACAGAGTGGGGTCAGTCTGCTCTTCCCTGGGTGTGTTACATTGACAGAGTGGGGTCAGTATGCTCTTCACTGGGTGTGTTACATTGACAGAGTGAGGTCAGTCTGCTCTTCCCTGGGTGTGTTACATTGACAGAGTGAGGTCAGTCTGCTCTTCCCTGCGTGTGTTACATTGACAGTATGGAATCAGTCTGCTCTTCCCTGGGTGTGTTACATTGACAGAGTGAAGTCAGACTGCTCTTCCCTTTTTGTGTGACATTGACAGATTGGGGTCAGTCTGCTCTTCCCTGGGTGTGTTACACTGACAGAGTCGGGTCAGTCTGCTCTTCCCTGGGTGTGTTACCTTGACAGATTGGGGTGAGTCTGCTCTTCCCTGGGTGTGTTACATTGACAGAGTAGTGTCCGTGTGCTCTTCCCTGGGTGTGTTACGCTGACAGAGTGGGGTCAGTCTGCTCTTCGCTGGATGTGTTACTTTGACAGAGTGGGGTCAGTCTGCTCTTCCCTGGGTGTGTAACTTTGACAGAATGGGGTCAGTCTGCTCTTCCCTGGGTGTGTTACATTGACAGAGTGGGGTCAGTCTGCTCTTCCCAGAGTGTGTAACATTGACAGAGTGGGGTCAGTCTGATCTTCCCTAGGTGTGTTACATTGACAGAGTGGGGTCAGTCTGCTCTTCCCTTGGTGTGTTACATTGACAGAGTGGGGTCAGCTGCTCTTCCCTGGGTGTGTAACATTGACAGAATGGGGTCAGTCTGCTCTTCCCTGGGTGTGTTACATCAACAGATTGGGTCAGTCTGCTCTTCCCAGAGTGTGTAACATTGACAGAGTGGGGTCATCCTGTTCTTCCCTAGGACTGTTACATTGACAGAGTGGGGTCAGTCTGCTCTTCCCTGGGTGTGTTACATTGACAGAGTGGGGTCAGTCTGCTCTTCCCTGGGTGTTTTACATTGACACAGTTGGGTCAGTCTGCTCTTCCCTGGGTGGGTTACATTGACAGAGTGGGGTCAATCTGCTCATCCCTGGGTGGGTTACATTGACAGAGTGGGGTCAGTCTGCTCTTGCCTGGGTGTGTAACATTGACAGAGTGGGGTCAGTCTGCTCTTCCCTGGGTGGGTTACGTTGACAGAGTGGGGTCAGTCTGCTCTTCCCTGGGTGTGTAACATTGACAGAGTGGGATCAGTCTGCTCTTTTCTGGGTGTGTTATATTGACAGAGTGGGGTCAGTCTGCTCTTTCCTGGGTGTGTTACATTGACAGAGTGGGGTCAGTCTGCTCTTCCTTGGGTGTGTAACATTGGCAGAGTGGGATCAGCCTGCTCTTCCCTGGGTGTGTTACATTGACAGAGTAGGGTCAGAATGCTCTTCCCTGGGTGTGTTACATTGACAGAGTGAGGTCAGTCTGCTCTTCCCTGGGTGTGTTACATTGACAGTATGGGGTCAGTCTGCTCTTCCCTCGGTGTGTTACATTGACAGAGTGAGGTCAGACTGCTCTTCCCTTTTTGTGTGACATTGACAGATTGGGGTCAGTCTGCTCTTCCCAGAGAGTGTAACATTGACAGTGTGGGGTCATCCTGTTCTTCCCTAGGACTGTTACATTGACAGAGTGGGGTCAGTCTGCTCTTCCCTGGGTGCTTTACATTGACACAGTTGGGTCAGTCTGCTCTTCCCTGGGTGGGTTACATTGACAGAGTGGGGTCAATCTGCTCATCGCTGGGTGGGTTACATTGACAGAGTGGGGTCAGTCTGCTCTTCCCTGGGTGTGTAACATTGACAGAGTGGGGTCAGTCTGCTCTTCCCTGGGTGGGTTACGTTGACAGAGTGGGGTCAGTCTGCTCTTCCCTGGGTGTGTAACATTGACAGAGTGGGATCAGTCTGCACTTCCCTGGGTGTGTTACATTGACAGAGTGGGGTCAGTCTGCTCTTTCCTGGGGGTGTTACATTGACAGAGTGGGTTCAGTCTGCTCTTCTTTGGGTGTGTAAAATTGACAAGGTGGGATCAGCCTGCTCTTCCCTGGGTGTGTTACATTGACAGAGTGGGGTCAGTCTGCTCTTCCCTGGGTGGGTTACATTGTTAGAGTGGGGTCAGTCTGCTCTTCCCTGGGTGTGTTACATTGAAAGTGTGCGGTCAGTCTGCTCTTCCCTGGGTGTGTTACATTGACAGAGTGGGGTCAGTCTGCTCTTCCCTGGGTGTGTTACATTGACAGAGTGAGGTCAGTCTGCTCTTCCCTGGGTGTGTTACATTGACAGAGTGGGGTCAGTCTGCTGTTCCCTGGGTGTGTTACATTGACAGAGTGCGGTCAGTCTGATCTTCCCTTTTTGTGTTACATTGACAGAGTGTGGTCAGTCGGCTCTTCCCTGAGTGTGTGACATTGACAGTGTGAGGTCAGTCTGCTCTTCCCAGGGTGTGTTACATTGACAGAGTGGGGTCAGTCTGCTCTTCCCTGGGTGTGTTACATTGACAGAGTGAGGTCAGTCTGCTCTTAATTGGGTGTGTTACATTGACAGAGTGGGGTAAGTCTGCTCTTCCCTGGGTGTGTTACGTTGACACAGTCCCGTCAGTCTCCTCTTCCCTGGGTGTGTTACATTGACAGAGTGAGGTCAGTCTGCTCTTCCCTGGGTGTGTTACTTTGACAGAGTGGGGTCAGTCTGATCTTCCCGAGGTGTGTTACGTTGACAGACTGAGGTCAATGTGTTGTTCCCTGGGTGTGTTACATTGACAGAGTGGGGTCAATCTGCTCTTCCCTGGGTGTGTTACGTTGACAGAGTGGGGTCAGTCTGATGTTCCCTGGATGTGTTACATTGACAGGGTGGGGTCAGGCTGCTCTTCCTTGGGTGTGTTATGTTGACAGAGTGGGGTCAGTCTGCTCTTCCCTGGGTGTGTTACGTTGACAGAGTGGGGTCAGTCTGATGTTCCCTGGATGTGTTACATTGACAGGGTGGGGTCAGTCTGCTCTTCCCTGGGTGTGTTACATTGACAGAGTGGCGTCAGTCTGCTCTTCCCTGGGTGTGTTACGTTGACAGAGTTGGGTCAGTCTGCTCTTCCCTGGGTGTGTTACGTTGACAGAGAGGGGTCAGTCTGGTGTTCCCTGGATGTGTTACATTGACAGAGTGGGGTCAGTCTGCTCTTCCCTGTGTGTGTTACATTGACAGAGTGGTATCAATCTGCTCTTCTCTGGGTGGGTTACATTGACAGAGTGGGGTCAGTCTGCTCTTCCCTGCGTGTGTTACGTTGAGAGAGCGGGGTCAGCCTGCTCTTCCCTGTGTGTGTTACATTGACAGAGTGGTATCAATCTGCTCTTCACTGGGCGTGTTACTTTGACAGATTGGGGTGAGTCTGCTCTTCCCTGGGTGTGTCACATTGACAGAGTGGGGTCAGTCTGCTCTTCCCTGGGTGTGTTACTTTTAAAGAGTGGGGTCAGTCTGCTCTTCCCTGGGTGGGTTACATTGACAGAGTGGGTTCAGTCTGCTCTTCCCTGGGTGTGTTACATTGACAGAGTGGGGTCAGTCTGCTCTTCCCTGGGTGTGTTACTTTTAAAGAGTGGGGTCAGTCTGCTCTTCCCTGGGTGGGTTACATTGACTGAGTGGGTTCAGTCTGCTCTTCCCTGGGTGTGTTCCATTGACAGAGTGGGGTCAGTCTGCTCTTCCCTGGGTGTGTTACATTGACAGAGTGGGGTCAGTCTGCTCTTCCCTAGGTATGTTACGTTGACAGAGTGGGTCAGTCTGGTCTTCCCTGGGTGTGTCACATTGACTGAGTGGGGTCAGTCTGCTTTTCCCTGGGTGTGTTACATTGACAGAGTGGGGTCAGTATGCTCTTCCCTGGGTGTGTAACATTGACAGAATGGGGTCAGCCTGCTCTTACCTGGGTTTGTTACATTAACAGAGTGGGGTCAGACTGCTCTTCCCTGGGTGTGTTACATTGACAGAGTGGGGTCAGCCTCTCTTTCTGGGAGTGTAACATTGAAAGACTGGGGTCATCCTGTTCTTCCCTTGGACTGTTACATTGACAGAGCGGGGTCAGACTGCTCTTCCCTGGGTGGGTTACATTGACAGAGTGGGGTCAGTCTGCTCTTCCCTGGGTGTGTTCCATTGTCAGAGTGGGGTCAGTCTGTTATTCCCTGGGTGTGTTACATTGACAGAGTGGGGTCAGTCTGCTCTTCCCTGGGTGTGTTACTTTTAAAGAGTGGGGTCAGTCTGCTCTTCCCTGGGTGGGTTACATTGACAGAGTGGGTTCAGTCTGCTCTTCCCTGGGTGTGTTCCATTGACAGAGTGGTGTCAGTCTGCTCTTCCCTGGGTGTGTTACATTGACAGAGTGGTGTCAGTCTCCTCTTCCCTAGGTATGTTACGTTGACAGAGTGGGGTCAGTCTGGTCTTCCCTGGGTGTGTAACATTGACAGAGTGGGGTCTGTCTGCTCTTCCCAGTGTGTGTTACATTGACAGAGTGGGGTCAGTCTGCTCTTCCCAGGGTGTGTTACATTGACAGAGTGAGGTCAGTCTGCTCTTCCCTGGGTGTGTTACGTTGACAGAGTGGGGTCAGTCTGTTCTTCCCTGGGTGTGTTACGTTGACAGAGTGGTGTCAGTCTGGTCTTCCCTGGGTGTGTTACATTGACAGAGTGGGGTCAGTCTGCTCTTCCCTGGGTGTGTTACATTGAGAGAGTGGGGTCAGTCTGCTCTTCCCTGGGTGTGTTACATTGACAGAGTGGCGTCAGTCTGCTCTTCCCTGTGTGTGTTACATTGACAGAGTGGGGTCAGTCTGCGCTTCCCTGGTTGTGTTCCTTTGACAGAGTGGTGTCAGTCCTCTCTTCCCTGGGTGTGTTACATTGACAGAGTGAGGTCAGTCTGCTGTTCCCTGGGTGTGTTACATTGACAGAGTGGGTTCAGTCTGAGCTTCCCTCAGTGTGTTACATTGACAGAGTGGGGTCAGTCTGCTCTTCCCTGGGAGTGTTACATTGACAGAGTGGGGTCAGTCTGCACTACCCTGGGTGTGTTACATTGACAGAGTGGGGTCAGTCTGCTCTTCCCTGGGTGTTTTACATTGACTGAGTGGGGTCATTCTCTCTTCCCTGGGTGTGTTACATTGACAGAGTGGGGTCAGTATGCTCTTCCCTGGGTGTGTTACATTGACAGAGTGAGGTCAGTCTGCTCTTCCCTGGTTGTGTAACATTGACAGAGTGGGGTCAGTCTGCTCTTCCCTAGGTATGTTACGTTGACAGAGTGGGGTCAGTCTGGTCTTCCCTGGGTGTGTAACATTGACAGAGTGGGGTCTGTCTGCTCTTCCCAGTGTGTGTTACATTGACAGAGTGGGGTCAGTCTGCTCTTCCCAGGGTGTGTTACATTGACAGAGTGAGGTCAGTCTGCTCTTCCCTGGGTGTGTTACGTTGACAGAGTGGGGTCAGTCTGCTCTTCACTGGGTGTGTTACGTTGACAGAGTGGTGTCAGTCTGGTCTTCCCTGGGTGTGTTACATTGACAGAGTGGGGTCAGTCTGCTCTTCCCTGGGTGTGTTACATTGAGAGAGTGGGGTCAGTCTGCTCTTCCCTGGGTGTGTTACATTGACAGAGTGGCGTCAGTCTGCTCTTCCCTGTGTGTGTTACATTGACAGAGTGGGGTCAGTCTGCTCTTCCCTGGGTGTGTTACATTGACAGAGTGAGGTCAGTCTGCTCTTCCCTGGGTGTGTTACATTGACATCATGGTGTCAGTCTGCTCTTCCATCGGTGTGTTACATTGACAGTGTGAGGTCAGTCTGCGCTTCCCAGGGTGTGTTAGATTGACAGAGTGGGGTCAGTCTGCTCTTCCCTGGGGGTGTTACATTGACAGAGTGAGGTCAGACTGCACTTCCCTCGGTGTGTTACATTGACAGAGTGACGTCAGTCTGCTCTTCCCAGGGCATGTTACATTGACAGAGTGAGGTCAGTCTGCTCTTCCCTGGGTGAGTTACTTTGACAGTGTGGTGTCAGTCTGCTCTTCCCTGGGTGTGTTACATTGACAGAGTGGGGTCAGTCTGCTCTTCCCTGGGTGTGTTACATTGACAGAGTGGGGTCAGTCTGCTCTTCCCTGGGTGTGTTACATTGACAGAGTGGGGTCAGTCTGTTCTTCACTGGGTGTGTTACATTGACAGAGTGTGGTCAGTCTGCTCTTCCCTGGATGTGTTACATTGACAGAGTGGGGTCAGTCTGCGCTTCCCTCGGTGTGTTACATTGACAGAGTGGGGTCAGTCTGTTCTTCACTGGGTGTGTTACATTGACAGAGTGGTGTCAGTCTGCTCTTCACTGGTTATGTTTCATTGACAGAGTGGGGTCAGTCTGCTCTTCGCTGGATGTGTTACATTGACAGAGTGGGGTCAGTCTGCTCTTCCCTGGGTGAGTTACCTTGACAGATTGGGGTGAGTCTGCTCTTCCCTGGGTGTGTTACATTGACAGAGTAGTGTCCGTGTGCTCTTCCCTGGGTGTGTTACACTGACAGAGTGGGGTCAGTCTGCTCTTCGCTGGATGTGTTACTTTGACAGAGTGGGGTCAGTCTGCTCTTCCCTGGGTGTGTAACATTGACAGAATGGGGTCAGTCTGCTCTTCCCTGGGAATGTTACATTGACAGAGTGGGGTCAGTCTGCTCTTCCCAGAGTGAGTAACATTGACAGAGTGGGGTCAGTCGGATCTTCCCTAGGTGTGTTACATTGACAGAGTGGGGTCAGTCTGCTCTTCCCTGGGTGTGTTACATTGACAGAGTGGGGTCAGTCTGCTCTTCCCTGGGTGTGTTACATAAACAGATTGGGGTCAGTCTGCTCTTCCCAGAGTGTGTAACATTGACAGAGCGGGGTCATCCTGTTCTTCCCTAGGACTGTTACATTGACAGAGTGGGGTCAGTCTGCTCTTCCCTGGGTGTGTTACATTGACAGAGTGGGGTCAGTCTGCTCTTCCCTGGCTGTTTTACATTGACACAGTTGGGTCAGTCTGCTCTTCCCTGGGTGGGTTACATTGACAGAGTGGGGTCAATCTGCTCATCCCTGGGTGGGTTACATTGACAGAGTGGGGTCAGTCTGCTCTTCCCTGGGTGTGTAACATTGACAGAGTGGGGTCAGTCTGCTCTTCCCTGGGTGGGTTACGTTGACAGAGTGGGGTCAGTCTGCTCTTCCCTGGGTGTGTATCCTTGACAGAGTGGGATCAGTCTGCTCTTCCCTGGGTGTGTTACAATGACAGAGTGGGGTCAGTCTGCTCTTCCCTGGGTGTGTTATGTTGCCAGAGTGCGGTCAGTCTGCTCTTCCCTCGGTGTGTTACGTTGACACAGTCACGTCAGTCTCCTCTTCCCTGGGTGTGTTACATTGACAGAGTGAGGTCAGTCTGCTCTTCCCTGGGTGTGTTACATTGACAGAGTGGGGTCAGTCTGACCTTCCCTAGGTGTGTTACGTTGACAGAGAGGGGTCAGTCTGGTGTTCCCTGGATGTGTTACATTGACAGAGTGTGGTCAGTCTGCTCTTCCCTGGGAGGGTTACATTGACAGAGTGGGGTCAGTCTGCTCTTCCCTGGGTGTGTTACGTTGAGAGACTGGGATCAGTCTGCTCTTCATTGGGTGGGTTACATTGACAGAGTGGTATCAATCTGCTCTTCCCTGGGACTGTTACATTGACAGGGTGGGGTCAGTCTGCTCTTCCCTGGGTGTGTTATGTTGAGAGAGTGGGGTCAGTCTGCTCTTCCCTGGGTGTGTTACATTGACAGAATGGGGTCAGTCTGCTCTTCCCTGGGTGTGTTACATTTACAGAGTGGGGTCAGTCTGCTCTTCCCTGGGTGTGTTACCTTGACATATTGTGGTCAGTGTGCTCTTCCCTGGGTGTGTTACATTGACAGAGTGGGATCAGTCTACTCTTCCCTGGATGTGTTACATTGACAGAGTGGGGTCAGTCTTCTCTTGCCTGGGGTGTTACATTGACAGAGTGGGTTCAGTCTGCTCGTCCCAGGGTGTGTTATATTGACAGAGTGGGGTCAGTCTGCTCTTCCCTGGGTGTGTTACATTGACAGAGTGGGGTCAGTCTGCTCTTCCCTGGGTGTTTTACATTTTCAGAGTGGGGTCAGTCTGCTCTTCCCTGGGTGTGTTACATTGACAGAGTGGGGTCAGTCTGCTCTTCCCTGGGTGTGTTACATTCACAGAGTGGGGTCAGTCTGCTCTTCCCTGGTTGTGTTACATTGACAGAGTGCGGTCAGTCTGCTCTTCCTTGGGTGTGTAACATTGACAAGGTGGGATCAGCCCGCTATTCCCAGAGTGTGTAACATTGGTAGAGTGTGGTCAGTCGGCTCTTCCCTGAGTGTGTGACATTGACAGTGTGAGGTCAGTCTGCTCTTCCCTGGGTGTGTTACATTGACAGAGTGGGGTCAGTCTGCTCTTCCCTGGGTGTGTTACATTGACAGAGTGAGGTCAGTCTGCTCTTCCCTGGGTGTGTTACATTGACAGAGTGGGGTCAGTCTGCTCTTCCCTGGGTGTGTTACGTTGACACAGTCTCGTCAGTCTCCTCTTCCCTGGGTGTGTTACATTGACAGAGTGAGGTCAGTCTGCTCTTCCCTGGGTGTGTTACTTTGACAGAGTGGGGTCAGTCTGATCTTCCCTAGGTGTGTTACGTTGACAGAGTGGGGTCAGTCTGTTGTTCCCTGGGTGTGTTACATTGACAGAGTGGGGTCAGTCTGGTCTTCCCTGGGTGTGTTACATTGACAGAGTGGGGTCAGTCTGCTCTTCCCTGGGTGTGTTACATTGAGAGAGTGGGGTCAGTCTGCTCTTCCCTGGGTGTGTTACATTGACAGAGTGGCGTCAGTCTGCTCTTCCCTGTGTGTGTTACATTGACAGAGTGGGGTCAGTCTGCGCTTCCCTGGTTGTGTTCCTTTGACAGAGTGGGGTCAGTCCTCTCTTCCCTGGGTGTGTTACATTGACAGAGTGAGGTCAGTCTGCTGTTCCCTGGGTGTGTTACATTGACAGAGTGGGTTCAGTCTGAGCTTCCCTCAGTGTGTTACATTGACAGAGTGGGGTCAGTCTGCTCTTCCCTGGGAGTGTTACATTGACAGAGTGGGGTCAGTCTGCACTACCCTGGGTGTGTTACATTGACAGAGTGGGGTCAGTCTGCTCTTCCCTGGGTGTTTTACATTGACTGAGTGGGGTCATTCTCTCTTCCCTGGGTGTGTTACATTGACAGAGTGGGGTCAGTATGCTCTTCCCTGGGTGTGTTACATTGACAGAGTGAGGTCAGTCTGCTCTTCCCTGGGTGTGTAACATTGACAGAGTGGGGTCAGTCTGCTCTTCCCTTGGTATGTTACGTTGACAGAGTGGGGTCAGTCTGGTCTTCCCTGGGTGTGTAACATTGACAGAGTGGGGTCTGTCTGCTCTTCCCAGTGTGTGTTACATTGACAGAGTGGGGTCAGTCTGCTCTTCCCAGGGTGTGTTACATTGACAGAGTGAGGTCAGTCTGCTCTTCCCTGGGTGTGTTACGTTGACAGAGTGGGGTCAGTCTGCTCTTCCCTGGGTGTGTTACGTTGACAGAGTGGTGTCCGTCTGGTCTTCCCTGGGTGTGTTACATTGAGAGAGTGGGGTCAGTCTGCTCTTCCCTGGGTGTGTTACATTGAGAGAGTGGGGTCAGTCTGCTCTTCCCTGGGTGTGTTACATTGACAGAGTGGCGTCAGTCTGCTCTTCCCTGTGTGTGTTACATTGACAGAGTGGGGTCAGTCTGCGCTTCCCTGGTTGTGTTCCTTTGACAGAGTGGGGTCAGTCCTCTCTTCCCTGGGTGTGTTACATTGACAGAGTGAGGTCAGTCTGCTGTTCCCTGGGTGTGTTACATTGACAGAGTGGGTTCAGTCTGAGCTTCCCTCAGTGAGTTACATTGACAGAGTGGGGTCAGTCTGCTCTTCCCTGGGAGTGTTACATTGACAGAGTGGGGTCAGTCTGCACTACCCTGGGTGTGTTACATTGACAGAGTGGGGTCAGTCTGGTGTTCCCTGGATGTGTTACATTGACAGAGTGTGGTCAGTCTGCTCTTCCCTGGGTGGGTTACATTGACAGAGTGGGATCAGTCTGCTCTTCACTGGGTGGGTTACATTGACAGAGTGGTATCAATCTGCTCTTCCCTGGGACTGTTACATTGACAGGGTGGGGTCAGTCTGCTCTTCCCTGGGTGTGTTATGTTGAGAGAGTGGGGTCAGTCTGCTCTTCCCTGGGTGTGTTACATTGACAGAATGGGGTCAGTCTGCTCTTCCCTGGGTGTGTTACATTTACAGAGTGGGGTCAGTCTGCTCTTCCCTGGGTGTGTTACCTTGACATATTGTGGTCAGTGTGCTCTTCCCTGGGTGTGTTACATTGACAGAGTGGGATCAGTCTACTCTTCCCTGGATGTGTTACATTGACAGAGTGGGGTCAGTCTTCTCTTGCCTGGGGTGTTACATTGACAGAGTGGGTTCAGTCTGCTCGTCCCAGGGTGTGTTATATTGACAGAGTGGGGTCAGTCTGCTCTTCCCTGGGTGTGTTACATTGACAGAGTGGGGTCAGTCTGCTCTTCCCTGGGTGTTTTACATTGACAGAGTGGGGTCAGTCTGCTCTTCCCTGGGTGTGTTACATTGACAGAGTGGGGTCAGTCTGCTCTTCCCTGGGTGTGTTACATTCACAGAGTGGGGTCAGTCTGCTCTTCCCTGGTTGTGTTACATTGACAGAGTGCGGTCAGTCTGCTCTTCCTTGGGTGTGTAACATTGACAAGGTGGGATCAGCCCGCTCTTCCCAGAGTGTGTAACATTGGTAGAGTGTGGTCAGTCGGCTCTTCCCTGAGTGTGTGACATTGACAGTGTGAGGTCAGTCTGCTCTTCCCTGGGTGTGTTACATTGACAGAGTGGGGTCAGTCTGCTCTTCCCTGGGTGTGTTACATTGACAGAGTGGGGTCAGTCTGCTCTTCCCTGGGTGTGTTACGTTGACACAGTCTCGTCAGTCTCCTCTTCCCTGGGTGTGTTACATTGACAGAGTGAGGTCAGTCTGCTCTTCCCTGGGTGTGTTACTTTGACAGAGTGGGGTCAGTCTGATCTTCCCTAGGTGTGTTACGTTGACAGAGTGGGGTCAGTCTGTTGTTCCCTGGGTGTGTTACATTGACAGAGTGGGGTCAGTCTGTTGTTCCCTGGGTGTGTTACATTGACAGAGTGGGGTCAGTCTGCTCTTCCCTGGGTGTGTTACATTGAGAGAGTGGGGTCAGTCTGCTCTTCCCTGGGTGTGTTACATTGACAGAGTGGCGTCAGTCTGCTCTTCCCTGTGTGTGTTACATTGACAGAGTGGGGTCAGTCTGCGCTTCCCTGGTTGTGTTCCTTTGACAGAGTGGGGTCAGTCCTCTCTTCCCTGGGTGTGTTACATTGACAGAGTGAGGTCAGTCTGCTGTTCCCTGGGTGTGTTACATTGACAGAGTGGGTTCAGTCTGAGCTTCCCTCAGTGTGTTACATTGACAGAGTGGGGTCAGTCTGCTCTTCCCTGGGAGTGTTACATTGACAGAGTGGGTCAGTCTGCACTACCCTGGGTGTGTTACATTGACAGAGTGGGGTCAGTCTGCTCTTCCCTGGGTGTTTTACATTGACTGAGTGGGGCCATTCTCTCTTCCCTGGGTGTGTTACATTGACAGAGTGGGGTCAGTATGCTCTTCCCTGGGTGTGTTACATTGACAGAGTGAGGTCAGTCTGCTCTTCCCTGGGTGTGTAACATTGACAGAGTGGGGTCAGTCTGCTCTTCCCTAGGTATGTTACGTTGACAGAGTGGGGTCAGTCTGGTCTTCCCTGGGTGTGTAACATTGACAGAGTGGGGTCTGTCTGCTCTTCCCAGTGTGTGTTACATTGACAGAGTGGGATCAGTCTGCTCTTCCCAGGGTGTGTTACATTGACAGAGTGAGGTCAGTCTGCTCTTCCCTGGGTGTGTTACGTTGACAGAGTGGGGTCAGTCTGCTCTTCCCTGGGTGTGTTACGTTGACAGAGTGGTGTCAGTCTGGTCTTCCCTGGGTGTGTTACATTGACAAAGTGGGGGCAGTCTGCTCTTCCCTGGGTGTGTTACATTGAGAGAGTGGGGTCAGTCTGCTCTTCCCTGGGTGTGTTACATTGACAGAGTGGCGTCAGTCTGCTCTTCCCTGTGTGTGTTACATTGACAGAGTGGGGTCAGTCTGCGCTTCCCTGGTTGTGTTCCTTTGACAGAGTGGGGTCAGTCCTCTCTTCCCTGGGTGTGTTACATTGACAGAGTGAGGTCAGTCTGCTGTTCCCTGGGTGTGTTACATTGACAGAGTGGGTTCAGTCTGAGCTTCCCTCAGTGAGTTACATTGACAGAGTGGGGTCAGTCTGCTCTTCCCTGGGAGTGTTACATTGACAGAGTGGGGTCAGTCTGCTCTTCCCTGGGTGTTTTACATTGACTGAGTGGGGTCATTCTCTCTTCCCTGGGTGTGTTACATTGACAGAGTGGGGTCAGTATGCTCTTCCCTGGGTGTGTTACATTGACAGAGTGAGGTCAGTCTGCTCTTCCCTGGGTGTGTAACATTGACAGAGTGAGGTCAGTCTGCTCTTCCCTGGGTGTGTTACATTGACAGTATGGGGTCAGTCTGCTCTTCCCTGGGTGTGTCACATTGACAGAGTGAGGTCAGACTGCTCTTCCCTGTTTGTGTGACATTGACAGAGTTGGGTCAGTCTGCTCTTTCCTGGGTGTGTTACATTGACAGAGTGGGGTCAGTCTGCTCTTCCCTGGGTGAGTTACCTTGACAGATTGGGGTGAGTCTGCTCTTCCCTGGGTGTGTTACATTGACAGAGTAGTGTCCGTGTGCTCTTCCCTGGGTGTGTTACACTGACAGAGTGGGGTCAGTCTGCTCTTCGCTGGATGTGTTACTTTGACAGAGTGGGGTCAGTCTGCTCTTCCCTGGGTGTGTAACATTGACAGAATGGGGTCAGTCTGCTCTTCCCTGGGTATGTTACATTGACAGAGTGGGGTCAGTCTGCTCTTCCCAGAGTGAGTAACATTGACAGAGTGGGGTCAGTCTGATCTTCCCTAGGTGTGTTACATTGACAGAGTGGGGTCAGTCTGCTCTTCCCTGGGTGTGTTACATTGACAGAGTGGGGTCAGTCTGCTCTTCACTGGGTGTGTTACATAAACAGATTGGGGTCAGTCTGCTCTTCCCAGAGTGTGTAACATTGACAGAGCGGGGTCATCCTGTTCTTCCCTAGGACTGTTACATTGACAGAGTGGGGTCAGTCTGCTCTTCCCTGGGTGTGTTACATTGACAGAGTGGGGTCAGTCTGCTCTTCCCTGGCTGTTTTACATTGACACAGTTGGGTCAGTCTGCTCTTCCCTGGGTGGGTTACATTGACAGAGTGGGGTCAATCTGCTCATCCCTGGGTGGGTTACATTGACAGAGTGGGGTCAGTCTGCTCTTCCCTGGGTGTGTAACATTGACAGAGTGGGGTCAGTCTGCTCTTCCCTGGGTGGGTTACGTTGACAGAGTGGGGTCAGTCTGCTCTTCCCTGGGTGTGTATCCTTGACAGAGTGGGATCAGTCTGCTCTTCCCTGGGTGTGTTACAATGACAGAGTGGGGTCAGTCTGCTCTTCCCTGGGTGTGTTATGTTGACAGAGTGGGGTCAGTCTGCTCTTCCCTCGGTGTGTTACGTTGACACAGTCTCGTCAGTCTCCTCTTCCCTGGGTGTGTTACATTGACAGAGTGAGGTCAGTCTGCTCTTGCCTGGGTTTGTTACATTGACAGAGTGGGGTCAGTCTGACCTTCCCTAGGTGTGTTACGTTGACAGAGAGGGGTCAGTCTGGTGTTCCCTGGATGTGTTACATTGACAGAGTGTGGTCAGTCTGCTCTTCCCTGGGTGGGTTACATTGACAGAGTGGGGTCAGTCTGCTCTTCCCTGGGTGTGTTACGTTGAGAGACTGGGGTCAGTCTGCTCTTCCCTGGGTGTGTTACATTGACAGAATGGGGTCAGTCTGCTCTTCCCTGGGTGTGTTACATTTACAGAGTGGGGTCAGTCTGCTCTTCCCTGGGTGTGTTACCTTGACATATTGTGGTCAGTGTGCTCTTCCCTGGGTGTGTTACATTGACAGAGTGGGATCAGTCTACTCTTCCCTGGATGTGTTACATTGACAGAGTGGGGTCAGTCTTCTCTTGCCTGGGGTGTTACATTGACAGAGTGGGTTCAGTCTGCTCGTCCCAGGGTGTGTTATATTGACAGAGTGGGGTCAGTCTGTTCTTCCCTGGGTGTGTTACATTGACAGAGTGGGGTCAGTCTGCTCTTCCCTGGGTGTTTTACATTGACAGAGTGGGGTCAGTCTGCTCTTCCCTGGGTGTGTTACATTGACAGAGTGGGGTCAGTCTGCTCTTCCCTGGGTGTGTTACATTCACAGAGTGGGGTCAGTCTGCTCTTCCCTGGTTGTGTTACATTGACAGAGTGCGGTCAGTCTGCTCTTCCTTGGGTGTGTAACATTGACAAGGTGGGATCAGCCCGCTCTTCCCAGAGTGTGTAACATTGGTAGAGTGTGGTCAGTCGGCTCTTCCCTGAGTGTGTGACATTGACAGTGTGAGGTCAGTCTGCTCTTCCCTGGGTGTGTTACATTGACAGAGTGTGGTCAGTCTGCTCTTCCCTGGGTGTGTTACATTGACAGAGTGGGGTCAGTCTGCTCTTCCCTGGGTGTGTTACATTGACAGAGTGGGGTCAGTCTGCTCTTCCCTGGGTGAGTTACCTTGACAGATTGGGGTGAGTCTGCTCTTCCCTGGGTGTGTTACATTGACAGAGTAGTGTCCGTGAGCTCTTCCCTGGGTGTGTTACACTGACAGAGTGGGGTCAGTCTGCTCTTCGCTGGATGTGTTACTTTGACAGAGTGGGGTCAGTCTGCTCTTCCCTGGGTGTGTAACATTGACAGAATGGGGTCAGTCTGCTCTTCCCTGGGTATGTTACATTGACAGAGTGGGGTCAGTCTGCTCTTCCCAGAGTGAGTAACATTGACAGAGTGGGGTCAGTCTGATCTTCCCTAGGTGTGTTACATTGACAGAGTGGGGTCAGTGTGCTCTTCCCTGGGTGTGTTACATTGACCAAGTGGGGTCAGTCTGCTCTTCCCTGGGTGTGTTACATAAACAGATTGGGGTCAGTCTGCTCTTCCCAGAGTGTGTAACATTGACAGAGCGGGGTCATCCTGTTCTTCCCTAGGACTGTTACATTGACAGAGTGGGGTCAGTCTGCTCTTCCCTGGGTGTGTTACATTGACAGAGTGGGGTCAGTCTGTTCTTCCCTGGCTGTTTTACATTGACACAGTTGGGTCAGTCTGCTCTTCCCTGGGTGGGTTACATTGACAGAGTGGGGTCAATCTGCTCATCCCTGGGTGGGTTACATTGACAGAGTGGGGTCAGTCTGCTCTTCCCTGGGTGTGTAACATTGACAGAGTGGGGTAAGTCTGCTCTTCCCTGGGTGGGTTACGTTGACAGAGTGGGGTCAGTCTGCTCTTCCCTGGGTGTGTATCCTTGACAGAGTGGGATCAGTCTGCTCTTCCCTGGGTGTGTTACAATGACAGAGTGGGGTCAGTCTGCTCTTCCCTGGGTGTGTTATGTTGACAGAGTGCGGTCAGTCTGCTCTTCCCTCGGTGTGTTACGTTGACACAGTCTCGTCAGTCTCCTCTTCCCTGGGTGTGTTACATTGACAGAGTGAGGTCAGTCTGCTCTTCCCTGGGTGTGTTACATTGACAGAGTGGGGTCAGTCTGACCTTCCCTAGGTGTGTTACGTTGACAGAGAGGGGTCAGTCTGGTGTTCCCTGGATGTGTTACATTGACAGAGTGTGGTCAGTCTGCTCTTCCCTGGGTGGGTTACATTGACAGAGTGGGGTCAGTCTGCTCTTCCCTGGGTGTGTTACGTTGAGAGACTGGGGTCAGTCTGCTCTTCCCTGGGTGTGTTACATTGACAGAATGGGGTCAGTCTGCTCTTCCCTGGGTGTGTTACATTTACAGAGTGGGGTCAGTCTGCTCTTCCCTGGGTGTGTTACCTTGACATATTGTGGTCAGTGTGCTCTTCCCTGGGTGTGTTACATTGACAGAGTGGGATCAGTCTACTCTTCCCTGGATGTGTTACATTGACAGAGTGGGGTCAGTCTTCTCTTGCCTGGGGTGTTACATTGACAGAGTGGGTTCAGTCTGCTCGTCCCAGGGTGTGTTATATTGACAGAGTGGGGTCAGTCTGCTCTTCCCTGGGTGTGTTACATTGACAGAGTGGGGTCAGTCTGCTCTTCCCTGGGTGTTTTACATTGACAGAGTGGGGTCAGTCTGCTCTTCCCTGGGTGTGTTACATTGACAGAGTGGGGTCAGTCTGCTCTTCCCTGGGTGTGTTACATTCACAGAGTGGGGTCAGTCTGCTCTTCCCTGGTTGTGTTACATTGACAGAGTGCGGTCAGTCTGCTCTTCCTTGGGTGTGTAACATTGACAAGGTGGGATCAGCCCGCTCTTCCCAGAGTGTGTAACATTGGTAGAGTGTGGTCAGTCGGCTCTTCCCTGAGTGTGTGACATTGACAGTGTGAGGTCAGTCTGCTCTTCCCTGGGTGTGTTACATTGACAGAGTGGGGTCAGTCTGCTCTTCCCTGGGTGTGTTACATTTACAGAGTGAGGTCAGTCTGCTCTTCCCTGGGTGTGTTACATTGACAGAGTGGGGTCAGTCTGCTCTTCCCTGGGTGTGTTACGTTGACACAGTCTCGTCAGTCTCCTCTTCCCTGGGTGTGTTACATTGACAGAGTGAGGTCAGTCTGCTCTTCCCTGGGTGTGTTACTTTGACAGAGTGGGGTCAGTCTGATCTGCCCTAGGTGTGTTACGTTGACAGAGTGGGGTCAGTCTGTTGTTCCCTGGGTGTGTTACATTGACAGAGTGGGGTCAGTCTGCTCTTCCCTGGGGTGTTACAATGACAGAGTGGGGTCAGTCTGCTCTTCCCTGGGTGTGTTACGTTGACAGAGTGGGGTCAGTCTGCTCTTCCCTGGGTGTGTTCCGTTGACAGAGTGGGGTCAGTCTGATGTTCCCTGGATGTGTTACGTTGACAGGGTGGGGTCAGTCTGCTCTTCCCTGGGTGTGTTACATTGACAGAGTGGGGTCTGTCTGCTCTTCCCTGGGTGTGTTACGTTGACAGAGTTGGGTCAGTCTGCTCTTCCCTGGGTGTGTTACGTTGACAGAGAGGGGTCAGTCTGGTGTTCCCTGGATGTGTTACATTGACAGAGTGGGGTCAGTCTGCTCTTCCCTGGCTGTGTTACATTGACAGAGTGGTATCAATCTGCTCTTCTCTGGGTGGGTTACATTGATAGAGTGGGGTCAGTCTGCTCTTCCCTGGGTGTGTTACGTTGAAGAGAGTGGGGTCAGCCTGCTCTTCCCTGTGTGTGTTACATTGACAGAGTGGTATCAATCTGCTCTTCACTGGGCGTGTTACTTTGACAGATTGGGGTGAGTCTGCACTTCCCTGGGTGTGTCACATTGACTGAGTGGGGTCAGTCTGCTCTTCCCTGGGTGTGTTACATTGACAGAGTGGGGTCAGTCTGCTCTTCCCTGGGTGTGTAACATTGACAGAATGGGGTCAGCCTGCTCTTACCTGGGTGTGTTACATTCACAGAGTGGGGTCAGTTTGCTCTTCCCTGGGTGTGTTACATTGACAGAGTGGGGTCAGTCTGCTCTTCCCTGGGTGTGTTACATTGACAGAGTGGGGTCAGCTGCTCTTTCTGGGAGTGTAACATTGAAAGACTGGGGTCATCCTGTTCTTCCCTAGGACTGTTACATTGACAGAGTGGGGTCAGTCTGCTCTTTCCTGGATGTGTTACATTGACAGAGTGTGGTCAGTCTGCTCTTCCCTGAGTGGGGAACATTGACAGAGTGGGATCAGGCTGCTCTTCCCTGGATGTGTTACATTGACACAGTGGGATCAGTCTACTCTTCTCTGGATGTGTTACATTGACAGAGTGGGATCAGTCTACTATTCCCTGGATGTGTTACATTGACAGAGTGGGGTCAGTCTGCTCTTGCCTGGGGTGTTACATTGACAGAGTGGGTTCAGTCTGCTCTTCCCTGGGTGTGTTACATTGACAGAGTGGGGTCAGTCTGCTCTTCCCTGGGTGTGTTCCATTGACAGAGTGGGTACAGTCTGTTATTCCCTGGGTGTGTTACATTGACAGACTGGGTTCAGTCTGCTCTTCACTGGGTGTTTTACTGTGACAGAGTGGGGTCAGTCTGCTCTTCCCTGGGTGGGTTACATTGACAGAGTGGCGTCAGTCTGCTCTTCCCTGGGTGGGTTACATTGACAGAGTGACGTCAGTCTGCTCTTCCCTGGGTGTGTTCCATTGACAGAGTGGGGTCAGTCTGCTCTTCCCTGGGTGTGTTACATTGACAGAGTCGGGTCAGTCTGCTCTTCCCTAGGTATGTTACGTTGACAGAGTGGGGTCAGTCTGGTCTTCCCTGGGTGTGTTACATTGACAGAGTGGGGTCAGTCTGCTCTTCCCAGGGTGTGTTTCATTGACAGAGTGGGGTCAGTCTGCTCTTCCCTGGGTGTGTTACATTGACAGGGTGAGGTCAGTCTGCTCTTCCCTGGGTGTGTTACGTTGACAGAGTGGGGTCAGTCTGGTCTTCCCTGGGTGTGTTACATTGACAGAGTGGGGTCAGTCTGCTCTTCCCTGGGTGTGTTACGTTGACAGAGTGGGGTCAGTCTGCTCTTCCCTGGGTGTGTTACATTGACAGAGTGGCGTCAGTCTGCTCTTCCCTGGGCGTGTTACTTTGACAGATTGGGGTGAGTCTGCTCTTCCCTGGGTGTGTTACATTGACAGAGTAGTGTCAGTTTGCTCTTCCCTGGGTGTTTTACACTGACAGAGTGTGGTCAGTGTGCTCTTCCCTGGGTGTGTTACATTGACAGAGTGGGATCAGTCTACTCTTCCCTGGATGTGTTACATTGACAGAGTTGGGTCAGTCTTCTCTTGCCTGGGGTGTTACATTGACAGAGTGGGTTCAGTCTGCTCGTCCCAGGGTGTGTTATATTGACAGAGTGGGGTCAGTCTGCTCTTCCCTGGGTGTGTTACATTGACAGAGTGGGGTCAGTCTGCTCTTCCCTGGGTGTTTTACATTGACAGAGTGGGGTCAGTCTGCTCTTCCCTGGGTGTGTTACATTGACAGAGTGGGGTCAGTCTGCTCTTCCCTGGGTGTGTTACATTCACAGAGTGGGGTCAGTCTGCTCTTCCCTGGTTGTGTTACATTGACAGAGTGCGGTCAGTCTGCTCTTCCTTGGGTGTGTAACATTGACAAGGTGGGATCAGCCCGCTCTTCCCAGAGTGTGTAACATTGGTAGAGTGTGGTCAGTCGGCTCTTCCCTGAGTGTGTGACATTGACAGTGTGAGGTCAGTCTGCTCTTCCCTGGGTGTGTTACATTGACAGAGTGGGGTCAGTCTGCTCTTCCCTGGGTGTGTTACATTGACAGAGTGAGGTCAGTCTGCTCTTCCCTGGGTGTGTTACATTGACAGAGTGGGGTCAGTCTGCTCTTCCCTGGGTGTGTTACGTTGACACAGTCTCGTCAGTCTCCTCTTCCCTGGGTGTGTTACATTGACAGAGTGAGGTCAGTCTGCTCTTCCCTGGGTGTGTTACTTTGACAGAGTGGGGTCAGTCTGATCTGCCCTAGGTGTGTTACGTTGACAGAGTGGGGTCAGTCTGTTGTTCCCTGGGTGTGTTACATTGACAGAGTGGGGTCAGTCTGCTCTTCCCTGGGGTGTTACAATGACAGAGTGGGGTCAGTCTGCTCTTCCCTGGGTGTGTTACGTTGACAGAGTGGGGTCAGTCTGCTCTTCCCTGGGTGTGTTCCGTTGACAGAGTGGGGTCAGTCTGATGTTCCCTGGATGTGTTACGTTGACAGGGTGGGGTCAGTCTGCTCTTCCCTGGGTGTGTTACATTGACAGAGTGGGGTCTGTCTGCTCTTCCCTGGGTGTGTTACGTTGACAGAGTTGGGTCAGTCTGCTCTTCCCTGGGTGTGTTACGTTGACAGAGAGGGGTCAGTCTGGTGTTCCCTGGATGTGTTACATTGACAGAGTGGGGTCAGTCTGCTCTTCCCTGGCTGTGTTACATTGTCAGAGTGGTATCAATCTGCTCTTCTCTGGGTGGGTTACATTGATAGAGTGGGGTCAGTCTGCTCTTCCCTGGGTGTGTTACGTTGAAGAGAGTGGGGTCAGCCTGCTCTTCCCTGTGTGTGTTACATTGACAGAGTGGTATCAATCTGCTCTTCACTGGGCGTGTTACTTTGACAGATTGGGGTGAGTCTGCACTTCCCTGGGTGTGTCACATTGACTGAGTGGGGTCAGTCTGCTCTTCCCTGGGTGTGTTACATTGACAGAGTGGGGTCAGTCTGCTCTTCCCTGGGTGTGTAACATTGACAGAATGGGGTCAGCCTGCTCTTACCTGGGTGTGTTACATTCACAGAGTGCGGTCAGTTTGCTCTTCCCTGGGTGTGTTACATTGACAGAGTGGGGTCAGTCTGCTCTTCCCTGGGTGTGTTACATTGACAGAGTGCGGTCAGCTGCTCTTTCTGGGAGTGTAACATTGAAAGACTGGGGTCATCCTGTTCTTCCCTAGGACTGTTACATTGACAGAGTGGGGTCAGTCTGCTCTTTCCTGGATGTGTTACATTGACAGAGTGTGGTCAGTCTGCTCTTCCCTGGGTGGGGAACATTGACAGAGTGGGATCAGGCTGCTCTTCCCTGGATGTGTTACATTGACACAGTGGGATCAGTCTACTCTTCTCTGGATGTGTTACATTGACAGAGTGGGATCAGTCTACTATTCCCTGGATGTGTTACATTGACAGAGTGGGGTCAGTCTGCTCTTGCCTGGGGTGTTACATTGACAGAGTGGGTTCAGTCTGCTCTTCCCTGGGTGTGTTACATTGACAGAGTGGGGTCAGTCTGCTCTTCCCTGGGTGTGTTCCATTGACAGAGTGGGGTCAGTCTGTTATTCCCTGGGTGTGTTACATTGACAGACTGGGTTCAGTCTGCTCTTCACTGGGTGTTCTACTGTGACAGAGTGGGGTCAGTCTGCTCTTCCCTGGGTGGGTTACATTGACAGAGTGAGGTCATTCTGCTCTTACCTGGGTGTGTTCCATTGACAGAGTGGGGTCAGTCTGCTCTTCCCTGGGTGTGTTACATTGACAGAGTGGGGTCAGTCTGCTCTTCCCTAGGTATGTTACGTTGACAGAGTGGGGTCAGTCTGGTCTTCCCTGGGTGTGTTACATTGACAGAGTGGGGTCAGTCTGCTCTTCCCAGGGTGTGTTACATTGACAGAGTGGGGTCAGTCTGCTCTTCCCTGGGTGTGTTACATTGACAGGGTGAGGTCAGTCTGCTCTTCCCTGGGTGTGTTACGTTGACAGAGTGGGGTCAGTCTGGTCTTCCCTGGGTGTGTTACATTGACAGAGTGGGGTCAGTCTGCTCTTCCCTGGGTGTGTTACGTTGACAGAGTGGGGTCAGTCTGCTCTTCCCTGGGTGTGTTACATTGACAGAGTGGCGTCAGTCTGCTCTTCCCTGGGCGTGTTACTTTGACAGATTGGGGTGAGTCTGCTCTTCCCTGGGTGTGTTACATTGACAGAGTAGTGTCAGTTTGCTCTTCCCTGGGTGTTTTACACTGACAGAGTGGGGTCAGTCGGCTCTTCCCAGGGTGTGTTACATTGACAGAGTTGGGTCAGTCTGATCTTCCCTAGGTGTGTTACATTGACAGAGTGGGGTAAGTCTGCTCTTCTCTGGGTGTGTTACATTGACAGAGTCGGGTCAGTTTTCTCTTGCCTGGGTGTGTTACATTGACAGAGTGGGGTCAATTTGATCTTTCCTAGGTGGGTTATATTGACAGAGTTGGGTCAGTCTGCTCTTCCCTGGGTGTGTTACAATGACACAGTGGGGTCAGTCTGCTCTTCCCTGGGTGTGTTACATTGAGCGAGTGGAGTCAGTCTGCTCTTCCCTGGGTGTGTTACATTGACAGAGTGGGGTCAGTCTGCTCTTCCCTGGGTGTGTTACATTGAGCGAGTGGGGTCAGTCTGCCCTTCCCTGGGTGTGTTACATTGACAGAGTGGGGTCAATCTGCTCATCTTTGGGTCGGTTACATTGACAGAGTGGGGTCAGTCTGCTCTTCCCTGGGTGTGTTACATTGACAGAGAGGGGTCAGTCTGCTCTTCCCTGAGTGGGTTACATTGACAGAGTGGGGTCAGTCTGCTCTTCCCTGGGTGTGTTACATTGACACAGTGGGGTCAGTCTGCTCTTCCCTGGATGTGTTACATTGACAGAGTGACGTCAGTCTTCTCTTCGCTGAGTGTGTTACATTGACAGAGTTGGGTCAGTCTGATCTTCCCAGGGTTGTTTACATTGACTGAGTGGGGTCAGTCTGTTCTTCCCTGCGTGTGTTACATTGTCAGAGTGGGGTCAGTCTGCTCTGCCCCGGGTGTGTTACATTGACAGAGTGAGGTCAGTCTGTTCTTCCCTGGGTGTGTTACATTGACTGAGTTGGGTCAGTCTGTTCTTCCCTGGGACTGTTACATTGACAGGGTGGGGTCAGTCTGCTCTTCCCTGGGTGTGTTATGTTGAGAGAGTGGGGTCAGTCTGCTCTTCCCTGTGTGTGTTACATTGACAGAGTGGGATCAGTCTGCTCTTCCCTGGGTGTGTTACATTGACAGAGTGTGGTCAGTCTGCTCTTCCCTGAGTGTGTTACCTTGAAAGAGTGGGGTCAGTCTGCTCTTCGCTGGGTGTGTTACATTGACAGAGTGGCGTCAGTCTGCTCTTCCCTGGGCGTGTTACTTTGACAGATTGGGGTGAGTCTGCTCTTCCCTGGGTGTGTTACATTGACAGAGTAGTGTCAGTTTGCTCTTCCCTGGGTGTTTTACACTGACAGAGTGGGGTCAGTCGGCACTTCCCAGGGTGTGTTACATTGACAGAGTAGTGTCAGTTTGCTCTTCCCTGGGTGTGTTACATTGACAGAGTTTGATCAGTCGGCTCTTCCCTGGGTGTGTTACATTGACAGAGTGGGGTCAGTCTGATCTTCCCTAGGTGTGTTACATTGACAGAGTGGGGTAAGTCTGCTCTTCCCTGGGTGTGTTACATTGACAGAGTGGGGTCAGTTTTCTCTTGCCTGGGTGTGTTACATTGACAGAGTGGGGTCAATTTGATCTTTCCTAGGTGGGTTATATTGACAGAGTTGGGTCAGTCTGCTCTTCCCTGGGTGTGTTACAATGACACAGTGGGGTCAGTCTGCTCTTCCCTGGGTATGTTACATTGAGCGAGTGGGGTCAGTCTGCTCTTCCTTGGGTGTGTTACATTGACAGAGTGGGGTCAGTCTGCTCTTCCTAGGGTTGTTTACATTGACAGAGTGGCGTCAATCTGCTCATCTTTGGGTCGGTTACTTTGACAGAGTGGGGTCAGTGTGCTCTTCCCTGGGTGTGTTACATTGACAGAGAGGGGTCAGTCTGCTCTTCCCTGAGTGGGTTACATTGACAGAGTGGGGTCAGTCTGCTCTTCCCTGGGTGTGTTACATTGACACAGTGGGGTCAGTCTGCTCTTCCCTGGATGTGTTACATTGACAGAGTGACGTCAGTCTTCTCTTCGCTGAGTGTGTTACATTGACAGAGTTGGGTCAGTCTGATCTTCCCAGGGTTGTTTACATTGACTGAGTGGGGTCAGTCTGTTCTTCCCTGCGTGTGTTACATTGTCAGAGTGGGGTCAGTCTGCTCTTCCCCGGGTGTGTTACATTGACAGAGTGAGGTCAGTCTGTTCTTCCCTGGGTGTGTTACATTGACTGAGTTGGGTCAGTCTGTTCTTCCCTGGGACTGTTACATTGACAGGGTGGGGTCAGTCTGCTCTTCCCTGGGTGTGTTATGTTGAGAGAGTGGGGTCAGTCTGCTCTTCCCTGGGTGTGTTACATTGACAGAATGGGGTCAGTCTGCTCTTCCCTGGGTGTGTTACATTTACAGAGTGGGGTCAGTCTGCTCTTCCCTGGGTGTGTTACCTTGACATATTGTGGTCAGTGTGCTCTTCCCTGGGTGTGTTACATTGACAGAGTGGGGTCAGTCTGCTCTTCCCTGGGTGTGTTACATTGACAGAGTGGGGTCAGTCTGCTCTTCCCTGGGTGTGTTACATTGACAGATTGTGGTCAGTGTGCTCTTCCCTGGGTGTGTTACATTGACAGAGTGGGGTCAGTCTGCTCTTCACTGGGTGTGTTACATTGATAGAGTGGGGTCTGTCTGCTCTCCAGGATCTGCAGGACTTTGTCTGTAATCCCAGGGACGTTGCCCCACTAAAGGGGATATTGGATCAGGTGATGGTCTTCCTCATTCATTGGTGCAGATGTCAACGAGCATCTTAAACCGGAGAGGGATCGGGTGGAATTGGAGCCGTTTAGAGAGAGAGTACAGAAGGTAAGACAGCTCAGCTCAAAGTACGGTGCTTAATGCTGCCCCGATTAAAATATTTAAGATGGCAGAGGGGCAGATGAGCTGAGACAGGGTGGGAGCTGGGCGATATTGATGATGTGGAAGGACAGTGTGTGTATCTGATCACATTCTGTCAGTCTGACTAATAGCAGCCATTCCTGACACTGGATTCACTGAGGGGTGAAGGGTCAGTGAACAGAGCGGACTGTCCCTGTTATTCTGTTCCTGACTCTCCAGCTCCCACTCTGTTAGTGACCTCTCAGTCTCCCGGGAAATGGGCTGTTTCCCAATTGTGCCGGATTCCTGGCCTTTATCCTTGGCCGAGCTGAGAGTTGATGGTCTGAGGAATATCATTCCCAAATGACTCCTGTCCAAGATAATCCCGATGAATGTGTCTGTTTATCCTCCATTAATCTGTAAACATCATTGCTCAGGGCTGGAGGGACATGGATTGATGACATTGAGGATGTTCTGAACCAGACCAAACTCCTCTGCCTTAAGGAAATGGTCTCGACCCCTTTTCCTGATTTCCTGAAGGGAAGTGTAAGGTGTTACAATGTGATTGGTCAAACTGCCAGGCCTGAATCAAAACACACTTTACTCCACACTATCGTTGGGACACAAACATAAGGAAGAAAGATTGGACAAACCAAACTCGATTGGAAACCTGAACTAAATGAACATTATTTAACTATAAACAGCAACTGTTCGGATATAGTAACATTCCATAAACCACACAATTCTGGTCTTTCTGCTATCGGGAGAATGGGGTGAAACTTGTAAAGATTCAGAAAAGATTTACAAGGATGTTTGCAGACTCAGAATTTCTGATTGTTTTGAGTTTGGAGTTTATTTTATCTTTGTGTAGATTTGACACATTAACCCTCCCTCCCCACCACTACAGAAGCTGTTGGAACTGTTCAGTGTTTCCAGCGGCTTCTGTAATTATTTCAGGTTCCTGACAGGAGCAGTCTCTCACTTTTCGACCAAAACAAACCCATCCTTGTGCTGTACCCAATATTTCAATAAGAAATGGGAAGCAGCAGAGGGGAAAGCTTCCGAGATGCCGAGCAATGCTGCCCGGTTCCACACTGCAATTCACAGGAACCATCACCAGGAAAAGCAAGGAACAATCTGACAGACCCATTTTACCACAGAATGAAAGATTTATCCCAGTGCCTTACCTTTAAAAGGCTGTTTACAAACCACAACACTGCGATGGTCGGGAATCAAACCCAAGTCAACTGCTTGGAAGGTAGCTCTGCTCCCCACTATCCCACCATCACCCTGCTCCCAGCTCCCTCCCCATTCCCAAACACACTTAACAAGGCCGTGATCATCACCAACTGGATTGGGGCTGAAATCCAAACAGACACATCCTCTGTATCTAACCCAGTGATGGAGCTCTCCTGATTGAGTTTGATGTGAACAGGATGGGGGAAGTGGGAGATTTAATCAGTACCTAACGCCGAGCTCAAAATGGCCTGGGAATCTGAAAAGCTGCAGTGTAGAGGGAGATTTACTCTGTATCTGACCCCATTCTCTCCCTGCCCTGGGGATTTAAATGGGGACAGTTTAATGGGAGCTTTATTTTGTCTGGAACCCTGTGCTCCCTCTGCCGTGGGAGTGTTTGCTGGGAACACTGTCTAACCTCTGTGATATGGATCCTATGAAGATTGATGGGAGACAGTGTAAATGGAATTGTCAGGGTCCAATTCCTTCACGTGGATGAGAGAAGGTGAGAAAAAATGATCCCAGTGGGACTGAAGGGTCAGTAACAGAATGAAGACACCATTGGCTCAGAGACAGGAGACAGGAGAGAGGGGAATGAGGGTTTCAGATTGGAGGGAGCTACAGGCACATACAAGTTGGGAACTGTTTTCAGTAAAAGGCAATTGATCCCAGGTCACTGCAGAGTGTAAGAATCTGATGCCTTTCCCTCACTATCCTCCTCCAATCCCTGGGAAGATCTGCTCCCACACCATGTTCCATCCTAACTGCTGACTGTGTTAGATACATTAATACATTGGGGATGGACGGGGGTGCTTTTAACCCTGGGATCTTGCTGTGTAACTTGCCTGCATAATGCTCTCGCTTCCCCTTTCAACTCATCTTTTCTCTCTTTTATCCCAAGGAACTTTGGAAAGCTGCAACGTGAAGTTCCAAAATGTTCGAGTCCAGGAAAGAACAATCTCCAGAGGGGGAGCACGGGCCTGAGGCCTGAGGCCTAGTCGACAGGCTGCACCCCGTGGGGACCCACAGTGAGTTGTGTGTTTATTTACCCCGAGGTTTAATCTCCTCTGGGGGGGACCCTGGGTTTTAGGGGCCTCTGGGTAACTGGCTCCTGTCAGATTGTGGTCCTGTCATTTTTAAAACAGATTTTAAGCCTGGGGTTAAAGTTTGTCAATTCCCAGGATCTGAGAGGCAGGACTCCCCGAGGGGGCAATTAAAACCCAAATGATCTGACCCTCTCTAAAGACTTCTCATAAAGTCAGAGTGATGTGGGTTATCGAGAGGGCAGGATGAGAAAATTCAACAGTGAGAGAAAGAGAGTGAGAGAAACGTTTAAAAAATTGAGAGAGCAGAGGAAACAGAAGGGGAGAGAGAGGGAGAGGCGTTTTGAGATTGTGAAGTTGCTGCAATGTTTGATTCTGGGGTGACAGGAAATAATTAAACTGAAGCAGCATCACAGAGGGGGAAAATGGTCGGAGTAATTAGCTGCATTGGTGCATGTGGGATCTTGCTGTGCACCAGCTCCCCCAATACTACCATTGCAGGCAGTGAGTGTTTTAATCAGCTAATCCGTCATTTCAAACTTTTTCCAAGGCTTTAACATAAAAATGCAGCTTATCGCCCGATATATTTGTGTTTGGATGTTGCTGAGAGATTGTCTGTGTCACTGAGAGAGGAAAATCTGGGATCTTGCTGTGCAATCATTCTGTAATGATTTTCCTCTTTTCAACTAATGCTGTCTCTTTCCTCCCACGGGCCACTTGAAGATTCAAAGAGAGAAACTTTAAGATCAGGAGACCTTTGAACAACAGCTTTCTCCAGAGGGGACACTGTCCTGAGGCCTGAGGCTTGGTCGATAGGCTGCACTGTGTGGGCGGGATTCTGTGTTTATTTACCTCAAGGGTTAATCTCATTTTGGGGACCCTGGGTTTTAGGGGCCTCTGGTTAATTGGCTCCTGTTGGATTGTGGCCCTGTTGGTTTTAAAACAGGTTTGAAGCCTGGGGTTAAAATAACTGGGGCCCTGGGATTTGACAGAAACATATCAATCCCCAGTGAGAGTCTGACAGACAGGACTCCCTCAAAAAGGGAATTAAAACTATAAATGAGAAACTTTACCTAAAGACTTGTTGTAACATCAGAGTAATACTACTTGTGGGATCTTGCTGTGTCTCAAACCACTTACAGAGTGGCCTACATTGCAAGAAGGGTGACCAAATGTGATAATCACATAAATAAGACCCAGGTTGGCCCAATCCCTGAGTATCTGAAGGGGATCTCTCTCTCTCTTTGACTGTGTGGAGTTTGCACGTTCTCCCCGTGTCTGCGTGGGTTTCCTCCGGGTGCTCCGGTTTCATCCCACAGTCCAAAGATGTGCAGGTCAGGTGAATTGGCCATGCTAAATTGCCCGTAGTGTTAGGTAAGGGGTAGATGTAGGGGTATGGGTGGATTGCGCTTCGGCGGGGCGGTGTGGACTTGTTGGGCCGAAGGACCTGTTTCCACACTGTAAGTAATCTAATCTAATCCAATCTGTAAGTAATCTAATCTAATCTAATCTCTCTCTCTCTCTCTCTCTCTCTCTCTCTGTCCCCTCTCTCACACCCTCTCCAGCTTCTTTTGTTAGTTTTTCAAACAAATAAAACCATCCCACACACAGCAATGTGACTCGTGGGTATTTGAAGTGGGGGAGAAGGAAATATTTTGCAGCACAAGGTGATTGTTTTTGAGACAAAGGGGTAAAAAAAGACAAGATGCAGACAAAGACAGCGAATGTGTGTGGGAAGGAGGGAGCGATAGAGAGATAAGATGTGTCTTTGTTGCTGGGCTGGGAAAGGGAGACAGGATCTGGGGGAGTGGGGAGAGAACGGGACTCTCCAATATCCCATCACCGCCCAGCTCCAATCACTTCCTTCTAGAAAGTACCATCCACAAAATTAAATCCTGGGATGGAGGTTTTTTTTAAAAAGAAACAGGAGTCTCAAAGATATCCACAGTCTCTTGTTGGACAGAAAGTGGGATTGGAGCACATTCTGGAGCAGGAAGGGAGTACCCTGTGGGATCTCCCTGTGCGTCAATGGCCCACAGCATTGCTGGCACAGAGACTGCTGGGAAACTGTTTATCAAAGGGAATATTGTCAAATATAAATGTTGCAATCTTTTGAAAGGTAAGATAAAGATTACCATGTACAAGGTTAAATCAGAGGAAGGGAAAAAGGTTAGAGATGGAGAAGGGGAGGGTGGAGAGAGTGAGAGAGAGAGAGAGAGAGAGAGAGAGAGAGAGAGAGAGAGTGGGAAGTGGTTTGAATTTGTCGAACAGCAGGGTCTCTGTCATCCTGAGGCCAGAATTGAACCCTTAACCAGCATCAGTGAAACACACAATCTGTCTGTGGTCCCACTGCTACTTGTGGGATCTTGCTGTGTCTGAAGGGACCGAAGGGTCAGTAACAGAATGAAGACACCATTGGCTCAGAAAGTGGAGACAGGATAGAGGGTAATGAGGGTTTCAGATTGGAGGGAGCTACAGGCACATAGAAGTTGGGAACTGTTCTCAGTAAAAGGTAATTGATCCCAGGTCACTGTAGAGTGTAAGAATCTGATGGTATTCCCTCACTATCCCCCTCCAATCCCTGGGAAGATCTGCTCCCACACCATGTTCCACTGTTGACTGTGTTAGATATTTTGATACATTGGGGATGGACGGGGGTGATTTTAAACCTGGGATTTTAAGCTTGCCTTCAAAATGCTCTCGCTCCCCCTTTCACATTATCTTTTCTCTCTTTTATCCCGAGGAACTTTTGTTTGGAAAGCTGCAATGTGAAGATCCAGGAAAGAACAACCTCCAGAGGGGAAGCACGGGCCTGAGGCCTGAGGCCTGGTCGACAGGCTGCACCCCGTGGGGGCCCACAGTGGATTGTGTGTTTATTTACCCCGAGGTTTAATCTCCTCTGGGGGGGACCCTGGGTTTTAGGGGCCTCTGGGTAACTGGCTCCTGTCAGATTGCGGCCCTGTCATTTTTAAAACAGATTTCAATCCTGGGGTTAAAGTAACTGGGGACTTGTGATTTATTACAAATATATGAATCCCCAGAAAGTGTCTGACAGACCAGACTCCCCAAGGAGGGAATTAAAACCTTAAATGAGAAACTCTCCCCAAAGACTTGTTCTAGTGTCAGAGTAATGTGGGATGTGTACAGGCCTGGGTGATCAAATGTGATAATCGCATCAATAAGACACAGGTTGGCCGGTTCAATTCAATTCCCTGAGTATCTGGGAGGGGATCTCTCTGTCTGTCCGTATGTCTCTCTCTCTCTCTCTCTCTCTGTCCCCTCTCTCACACCCTCTCCAGCTTCTTTTGTTGATATTTTAAACAAATAACACCGTCCCACACACAGCAATGTGACTCGTGGGTATTTGAAGTAGGGGAGATGGAAATATTTTGCAGCACAAGGTGATTGTGTTTGAGACAAAGGGGTAAAAGAACACAAGATACAGACAGAGAGAGAGTGTGGGAAGGAGGGAGTGATAGAGGGATAAGATGGAGGGGGGAAGGAGCAGGGAAGGAGAGGGGGGAGGGAGGGGGGAAAGGAGAGGGGAAGGGGTGTAATGCGAGGTGGGGAAGGAGAGAGGGGGTGAGGAGAGGGGGGAAGGAAATGGGAAGGAGAGGGGATGAAAGTAGAGACGGAGTAAGGTGGGGGGAAGCAGAGGGGGGAAGGAGAGGGTGGGAAAGGGGGAGAAGGAGAGGGGGGAAGGAGAGTGGGGGAAGGGGGTGGACAGAGAGAGGGTGAAAGTAGAGACAGGGTAAGGAGAGGGGGAAGAAGATATGGGAAGGGGAAATATGGGAAGATATGGGAAGGAGAGAGAGGGGTTTGAGAGTCGGGGGAAGGAGAGCGGGGGAAGGAGAGGGGGAAGAAGAGGGGGAATGGGGTGAAGGTGAGTAGGGGAAAGGGGGAAAGTAGAGGGAGAAGGAGGGGGAAGGAGAGGGGCAAGGAGACGGAGGCAGAGAGTGGAGAGGAGAGATGTCAGAAGGAGTTGGGGAAGGAGGGAGGGGAAAGAGTGTGGTAAGGAGAGAGGGGAAGGGTGGAAGGAGTGGGGGGAAGGGCGAATGGACAGGGAGTGAAAGAGAGGGGGAGGAGGATTGTCAGAAGGAGATAGAGTGAAGGGGGGGGCGAAGGAGAGGGCGAAACGTAGATGTGGGGAAGGAGAGGGCGGAAGGAGAGAGGGGGGACGTAGAGAGTGAGGAAGGACAGAGGGGAGGAAGGAGCGAAGGAGGAAGGAGAGGGGCAAAAAAGAGGGGAGGGAAGGGGAGAGGAGAAGGAGAGAAGGGGGAAGGAGAGAAGGGGGAAGGAGAGAGAGGGGAGAAGGAGAGACAGGAATGAAGGGGGAATTAGAGAGGGGGAAAGGAGAGAGTGGGGAAGGACAGAGGGGTAGAAGGAGCAAGGGGGGAAGGAGACGGGGGCGAATTAGAAGAGGGGGAAGGGGAGAGGGAAGGAAGGGGAAGGAGAGAGGGGAGAAGGAGAGAGGGAAGGAGAGGGGAAAGGAGAGGGGGGAAGGAGAGAGGATAAGGAATGGGGAAAGAGAGAGGGAGAAGGAAGAGGGAAGGAGAGGGGGAAGGAGAGAGGGGGCAAGTAGAGAGTGGGGAAGGACAGAGGAGTGGAAGGAGCAAGGGGGGAAGGAGACAGGGGGAATGAGAGGAGGGGGAAGGAGAGAGGGAAGGAAGGGGGGAAGGAGAGGGGGGAAGGAGAGAGGATAAGGAATGGGGAAGGAGAGAGAGGGAGAACGAAGAGGGAAGGAGAGGGGGAAGGAGAGAGGGGGAGGAGAGAAAGGGGAAGGAATGGGGAAGGAGCGAGGGTGGAAGGAGAGAGGCGTAAAGGAGAGAGGGGAAGGAAGGGGGAAGGAGAGAGGGGAGAAGGGGAGGGAGGAAGGAAGGGGGAATGAGAGGGGGAGAAGGAGACGGGGTAAGGAAGGGGAAAGGAGAGAGAGGGGAGAAGTAAGAGTGGAGAACGAGAGGGGGAAGGAGAGAGGCGGGAAAAAGGAGCAAGGAAGGGGGAGGAGGGAGGGGAAGGGGAGGCAGAAGGAGAGACGGGAGAAGGAGAGAGGGGAGAAAGAAAGGGGGGGAAGGAGAGAGGGGAGAATGAGAGAAGGGAAGGAGAGGGGCAATGAGAGAGGGGAGAATGAGGTGGGAAAGGAAGGAGGGAGAAAGAGAGAGCAGAAGAAAGGGGAAAGGAGAGAGGGGAAAAGGAGAGAGGGGAAGGAAGGGGGAAGGAGAGAGGGGAGAACGAAAGGGGGAGAAGGAGAGGGGGAGGAGGGGGGAAAAGGAGATGTTGAAAGGAAGGGGGAGGAGAGAGGGGGGAAGGATAGAGGGGAGGGAAAGCAGGGGGCAGAAAAGAGGACAGAAGGAGAGCGGGGAAGGAAGTGGGAGGAGAGAGGGAAGAAGGAGAGGGGGTAAGGAAGGGAGAAGGAGAGGGGGAGGAGTGGGGGAAGGAGAGACGGGAGAAGGAGGGGTGGAAAGAAAAGGAAGGAGAGAGGGGAGAAGGAGAGAGGGGGAAGGAAGGGGGAAGAAGATGGGGAGAAGGAGGGGGGAAGGAAGGGGGAAGGAGATGGGGGAGGAAGGGGGAAGGAGATGGGGGGAAGGAAGGGGGAAGGAGATGGGGGAAGGAAGGGGGAAGGAGATGGGGGAAGGAGATGGGGGAAGGAAGGGGGAAGGAGATGGGGGAAGGAGATGGGGGAAGGAAGGGGGAAGGAGATGGGTGGAGGAAGGGGGAAGGAGATGGGGGAAGGATGGGGGAAGGAAGGGGGAAGGAGATGGGGGAAGGAAGGGGGAAGGAGATAGGGGGAAGGAGAGGGGTGAAGGAAGGGGGAAGGAGATAGGGGGAGGAGATAGTGGGAAGGAGATGTGGGAAGGAGATGGGGAGGAAGGAGAGGGGAAGGAGATGGGGGGGAGGAAGGGGGAAGGAGATGGGGGAAGGAGATGGGGAAGGAGGGGGGAAGGAAGGGGGAAGGAGATGGGGGGAAGGAGATGGGGGAAGGGGGCAAGGAAGGGGGAAGGCGATAAGGGGGGAAGGAGGGGGCAAGGAGATAGGGGAAGGGGGAAGGAGAGGGGAGGAAGGAGATAAGGGGGAAGGAGAGGGAGGAAGGAAATAGGGGGAAGGAGAGGGGGGAAGGAAGGGGGAAGGAGATGGGGTAGAAGAAGATTGGGGGGAGGAGATGGGGGGAAGGAGATGGGGGAAGGCGATGGGGGGAAGGAGAGGGGAAGGAAGGGGGAAGGAGATGGGGGAAGGAGGGGGAAGGAAGGGGGAAGGAGATAAGTGGGAAGGAGATAGTTGGGAAGGAGATAGCGGGGTAGGAGATAGGGGGAAGGAGATGGGGCAAGGAGATAGGGGGAAGGAGAGGGGAAGGAGATGGGGAAGGAGGGGGAAGGAAGGGGGAAGGAGATGGGGAGGGAAGGAGGGGAGAAGGAAGAGGGAAGGAGGGGTGGGAAGGAAGGGGGAAGGGGGAAGGAAGGGGGAGAGAGAGAGAGGGGAAGGGGATGGGAGGGTGGAAGGTGAAAGGAGAGTGGGGGAAAGGAGAGAGGGCAGGAAGGGGGACAGAGAGGGAGGAAGGAGAGGGGAAGGAGAGAGAGGGGAAGGAGAGGGGGGAAGGAAGGGGGAAGGAGAGAGGGGGAAAGAGAGAGGGGGAACGAAGGGGGGACGGGGAGAGGGGGAAGGAGAGGGGATAGGGAAGGGGGAAGGAGAGGGGGGAGAAGGAAGGAGATGGGGGAAAGGAAGGAGAGGGGACTGAAGGAGAGGGGGGAAGGAAGGAGAGGGGGAACGAAGAAGATGGGGGAAGGAGAGGGGGGAAGGAAGGGGGAAGGAGAGAGGGGGAAAGGATAGGTGGAAGGAAGCAGATGGGGGCAAGGAGGGGGGAAGGAGGGGGGAAGGAATGAGGGGGAGGAAGGAAGGGAGGAGGAAGGAGGGGGGAGAGTGAGGGTGGGAAGGCAGGAGTTGGGCGAAGGAGAGGGGGGAAGGAAGGGGGAAGGAAGGATGGGGAAGGAAGGGGGAAGGAAGGAGTTGGGGGGAAGGAGAGGGGGGAAGGAAGGGGGGAGGAAGGAGATGGGGGAAGGAAGGAGATGGGGGAAGGAGGGGGAAGGCAAGAGATGGGGGAAGGACAGGGGAAGGAAGGGGGAAGGAAGGAAAGGGTAAGGAAGGGGGAAGGAAGAAGATGGGGGAAGGAAAGGGGGGAAGGAAGGGGGAAGGAAGGAGATGGGAGTGAAGGGGGGCGATGGAAGGAGAGGGGGTGAAGGAGGGGGGAGGAAGGAGATGGGGGAAGGAAGGAGATGGCGGGGAAGGAGAGGGGGCGAAGGCAGGAGATGGGGGAAGGAGAGGGGGAAGGGGGAGGAAGGAGGACGGAAGGAGTGGGGGAAGGAAGGGGGAAGGAACGAGATGGTGAGAAGGAGGGGGGAAGGAAGGGGGAAGGAGAGGGGGTGAAGGAGTGGGGAGGAAGAAAGGGGGAAGGAGAGAGGGAGGAAAGAGAGGGGGAAGGAGAGAAGGGGAAATGAGAGGGGGGAAGGAAGGAGATGGGGGGAAGGAAGGTGATGGGGGAAGGAGGGGGAAAGGGGGGGAAGGAAGGAGATGGGGGTGAAGGAGAGGGGGAAAGAGAGGGGTCCGGAATGAAGGAGATGGGGGAGAAGGGGAGGGGGGAAGGAGAGAGGGGGAGAAGGAAGGAGAGGGGGGTGTAAGGGGGGCGAGGAAGGAGATGGGGGGAGGAAGGAGATGGGGTGAAGGAGGAGGGGAAGGAAGGAGGGGGAAGGAAGAACGGGGGAGGAAGGAGGGGGGCAGGGAAGGAGGGGGGAAGGAAGGAGATGGGGGAAGGAGGGGGGAAGGAAGGGGGAAGGAAGTAGAGGGGGAAGGAAGGGGGAAGGAAGGAGATGGGGGAAGGAAGGGGGAAGGAAGGAGATGGGGGAAGGAGGGGGGAAGGAAGGGGGAAGGAAGGGGGAAGGAAGTAGAGGGGGAAGGAAGGGGGAAGGAAGGAGATGGGGAAGGGAGGAATGGGAGGGAAGGAAGGAGATGGGGGTGAAGTGGGGCGATGGAAGGAGAGGGGGTGAAGGAGGGGGGAGGAAGGAGATGGGGGAAGGAGGGGGGAAGGAAGGGGGAAGGAAGGGGGAAGGAAGTAGAGGGGGAAGGAAGGGGGAGGAAGGAGATGGGGGAAGGAAGGGGGAAGGAAGGAGATGGGGGTGAAGGGGGGCGATGGAAGGAGATGGGGGAGGAAGGAGGGGGGAGGAAGGAGGTGGGGCGAAGGAAGAAGATGGCGGGGAAGGAGACGGGGCGAAGACAGGAGATGGGGAAGGAGTGGGGGAAGGAGGGGGAGGAAGGAGGACGGAAGGAGAGAGGGAGGAAAGAGAGGGGGAAGGAGAGATGGTGGAATGAGAGGGGGGAAGGAAGGGGGAAGGAAGTGGGGAGGAGAGAGGGGAAGGAAGGAGATGGGTGGAAGGAAGGTGATGGGGGAAGGAGGGGGGAAGGGGGGAAGGAAGGAGGTGGGGGTGATGGAGAGGGGGGAAGGAGAGGGGGCAGAATGAAGGAGATGGGGAGAAGGGGAGGGTGGAAGGAGTGAGGGGGAGAAGGAAGGAGAGGGGGCTGTAAGAGGGAGCTAGGAAGGAGATGGGGGAGGAAGGAGATGGGGTGTAGGAGGGGGGAAAGAAGGATGGGGGAAGGAAAATCGGGGGGAAAGAAGGAGGGTGGCAGGGAAGGATGGGGGAAGGCAGGAGATGGGGGGAAGGAGAGGGGGGAAGGAGGGGGAAGGAAAGGGGAAGGAAGTAGAGGGGGAAGGAATGGGGAAGGAAGGAGATGGGGGAAGGAGAGGGGGTGAAGGAAGTGGGAAGGAAGGAGATGGGGGAAGGAAGGAGATGGGGAGAAGAAAGGAGAGGGAGTTGAAGGAGGGGGAGGAAGGAGATGGGGGAAGGAAGGAGATCGGGGTGAAGGGGGGGGAAGGAGATGGGGGAAGGAAGGAGATCGGGGTGAAGGGGGGGGAAGGAGATGGGGGAAGGAAGGAGATCGGGGTGAAGGGGGGGGAAGGAGATGGGGGAAGGAAGGAGATCGGGGTGAAGGTGGGGGAAGGAGATGGGGGAAGGAAGGAGATCGGGGTGAAGATAGGGGGGGAAGGAGATGGGGGAAGGAAGGAGATCGGGGTGAAGGAGGGGGGGAAGGCAGGAGATGGGCAGAAGGAGAGGGGGGATGGAGGGGGGAAGGAAGGGGGAAGGAATGTGAGGGGGAAGGAAGGAGATGGGGAAGGAGAGGGGTAGTAAAGAAGGGGGAGGAGAGAGGTGGGACGGAGGGGGGAAGGAGATGGGGGAAGGGGGGGCAAGGAGATGGGGAAGGAAGGAGATGGGGAGGAAGGGGGGAAGGAGGGGAGGAAGGAAATGGGTGGAAGGAAGGAGATGGGGGGAAGGAAGGAGAGGGGGCAAGGGGGGGAACGAGGGGGGAAGGAGAGAGGGGAATGAAGGAGATGGGGGAAGGAGGGGGGAAGTAGGGGGGAAGGAAGGAGTTGGGCAGAAGGAAGGAGAGGGGAGAAGAAGGAGAGGGTGGGAGGGAAGGAGGGGTGGAAGGAAGGAGAGGGGGTGAAGGAGGGGGAGAGGAAGGAGATAGGGGAAGGAAGGAGATGGGGGAAGGAGAGGGGAGGAAAGAGAGGGGGAGAAGGAAGGAGATGGGGGTGAAGGAGGGGGGAGGAAGTTGATGGGGGGAAGGAAGGAGATGGTGGGAAGGAGGGGGGGCGAAGGCAGGAGATGGGGGGAAGGAGGGGGGGAATAAAAGGGGAAGGAAGGAGAGAGGGAAGGAAGGGGGAGGAAAGGAGGGGGAAGGTAGGAGGGGAGAAGACAGGAGAGGGGGAAGGAAGGAGATGGGGGGAAGGAGAGCAGGAAGGAGGGGGGAATAAAGGGGGAAGGTAGGAGCGGCGTAAGGAAGGGGGAAGGATGGAGGGGGGAAGGAAGGGGGAAGAAAGGAGATGGGGGAATTGGGGGAAGGAAGGAGATGGGGAGAAAGAAGGAGATGGGGTGAAGGAGGGGGAGGAAGGATAGGGGGGGCGAAGGCTGGAGATGGGGGGAAGGAGAGGGGTAAGGAGGGGGGAAAAAGGGGAAGGTAGGAGAGGCGTAAGGAAGGAGGAAGAAAGGGGGGGGGAAGGTAGGAGGGGAAAAGAAAGGAGATGGGAAAGTAAGGAGAGTGGGTGGAGGAAGGAGAGGGGGAAGGACAGGGGGAGAAGGAAGGGGGAAGTAGATGGGGGGAGGAGGCGTGGAAGGAAGGGGGAAGGAGATGGGTGGAGGAGGGGGGAAGGAGGGGAGGAAGGAGATGGGTGGAAGGAAGGAGATGGGGAAGGAAGGAGAGGGGGCAAGGGGGGGAAGTAGGCGGGGAAGGAGAGAGGGGGAATGAAGGAGATGGGGGAAGGAGGGGGGAGGTAGGAGGGGAAGGAAGGAGGGGGGCGGAAGGAAGGAGATGGGAGAAGAAGGAGAGGGTGGGAGGGAAGGAGGGGTGGAAGGAAGGAGAGGGGGTGAAGGAGGGGGAGAGGAAGGAGATGGGGGGAAGGAATGAGATGGGGGGAAGAAGAGGGGGGGGTGAAGGCAGGAGATGGGGGAAGGCGAGGGGAGGAAGGAGGGGGAAGGAAGAGGGAAGGATGGAGTGGGGAAGAGAAGGGGGAAGAAAGGAGATGGGGAAGGAGGGGGGAAGGAAGGAGATGGGGAAGGAAGGAGATGGTGGGAAGGAGAGGGGGGAGGGAGGGGGGGAATAAAAGGGGAAGGAAGGAGAGAGGGAAGGAAGGGGGAAGAAAGGAGGGGGGAAGGTAGGAGGGGGGAAGGAAGGGGGAAGAAAGGAGAGTGGGGGAAGGAAGGAGATGGGGGAAGGAAGGATGGGGGAATGAAGGGTGAAGGAAGGAGGGGGGGGCAGGTGGGGGGAGGAAGGGGGAGTGAAGGAGAGTGGGTAGGATGGGGGAAGGAAGGGGGAAGGAGAGGGGCGCAAGGAGAGGGGGTGAAGGAGAGGGGAGGGAAGGAAGGAGGGGGGTAAGGAAGGAGAGGGGGAAGGAAGGAGAGGGGGGAAGGAGAGGGGGAAGAAGGGTGGAGGAAGGAGGGAGGGAAGGAAGGAGGGGGTAAGGAGAGTGGGGGAGAAATGAGACCGGGGAAGGAAGGAGATGGGGGAAGGGGGAAGGATGGGGGAAGGAAGGGGGAAGGAAGGAGGGAGGCAGGTGGGGGGAGGAAGGGGGAATGAAGGAGAGCGGGGGAAGGAGTGGGGAAGGAAGGGGGAAGGAAGGAGATGGGGGAAGGAGAGGGGGGAAGGAGGGGGGAGGAAGGATGGAGGAAGGAAAGGGGGAAGGAAGTAGATGGGAGGGAAGGAGGGGGGAAGGAGGGTGGAAGGAAGGAGAGGGGGGAAGGAGAGAGGGGAAGCAGAGTGGGGGAAGGAGGGGGGAAGGAAGGAGATGGGGTGAAGGAGGGGGGGAAGGAAGGAAGGGGAAGGAAAGGGGGAAGGAAGGAGATGGGAGGGAAGGAGGGTGGGAAGGAGGGGGGAAGAAGGGGGCAGGAAGGGGGAAGGAAGGAGAGGGGGGAAGGAGAGTGGGGGAAGGAGAGTGGGGGAAGGAGGGGGGAAGGAAGGGGGAAAGAAGTAGAGGGGGGAAGGAGAGTGGGGGTAGGAGAGTGGGGGAAGGATCGGGGAAGGAAGGGGGAAGGAAGGAGATGGGGTGAAGGAGAGGGAGGAAAGAGAGAGGGGAAGGAAGGGGGAAGGAAGGGGGTGGAAGGAGGGGGGGAGTAAGGAGATAGGGAAGGACATGGAGGGAAGGAGATGGGGGTAGGAAGGAGATGGGGAGGAAGGAGAGGGGGAGGAGGGGGAAGGAAGCAGATGGGGAAGGAAGGAGGGGGTGGAAGGAGAGGCGGGAAGAAAGGGGGGAGGAAGGAGATGGGGGGAAGGAGAGGGGGGAGGAGAGGGGAGGAAGGAAGGGGGAAGGAAGGAGATGTGAAAGGAAGGAGATGGGGAACGGGAGAAGGAGAGGGGGAAGGAGAGGGGGAAAGAGAGGGGGGGAAGGAAGGGGGAAGGAAGGAGATTGGGGGAAGGAGAGGGGAAGGAAGGGGAAGGAAGGGGGAAGGAAGGGGGAAGGAAGGAGATGGGGAAGGAGAGGGGGGAAGGGAGAGGAAGGAAGGACGGTAGAAGGAAAGGGGGGAAGGAAGGAGATGGGAGGGAAGGAGAGGGAAGAAGGGGGGAAGAAGGGGGCAGGAGGGGGAAGGAAGGAGAGGGGGGTAGGAGAGTGGGGGAAGGAGGGGGGAAGGAAGGAGAGGGGGGTAGGAGAGTGGGGGAAGGAGAGGGGGGAAGTAAGGGGGAAGGAAGGGGGAAGGAAGGGGGGGAGGAAGGAGATGGGGGATGGAGATGGAGGGTAGGAGATGGGGGTAGGAAGGAGATGGGGAGGAAGGAGGGGGGAGGAGAGGGAAGGAAGGAGATGGGGAAGGAAGGAGAGGGGTGGAAGGAGAGGGGAAGAAATGGGGAGGAAGCAGTTGGGGGGCAGAGAGGGGGGAAGGAAAGAGGAAGGAAGGAGATCGGGGGAAGGAGAGGGGGAGGAGAGGGGGAAGGAAGGGGAAAGGAAGGAGATGGTGGAAGGAGGGGGGAAGGAGAGGGGAGGAAGGAAGGGGAAAGGAAGAAGATGTGAAAGGAAGCAGATGGGGGAAGGGGAAAGGAGAGGGGGAAGGAGAGGGGGAAATAGAGGGGGGAAGGAAGTTGGAAGGAAGGAGATTGGGGGAAGGAGAGGGGGAAGGAAGGGGAAGGAAGGAGATTGGGGGAAGGAGAGGGGGAAGGAAGGGGAAGGAAGGGGGGAAGGAAGTGGGAAGGAAGGAAATGGGGGAAGGAGAGGGGGGAAGGAAGGTGGAAGGAAGGTGGAAGGAGGAGATGGAGGGGAAGGGGGAAGGAAGGAGATGGGGGAAGGAGAGGGGGCGGAAGAAGGGGGAAGGAAGGTGGAAGGAGGAGATGGACGGGAAGGGGGAAGGAAGGTGGAAGGAAGGAGATGGGGGAAGGAGGAGGGGGGAGGGGGGAAGGAAGGGGTAAGGAAGGAGATGGGGGAATGAGAGGGGGAAGGAAAGGAGAAGCAAGGAGATGGGGGAAGGAGCGGGAGGAAGGAAGGGAGAAGGAAGGAGATGGGGGAAGGAAGAGGGAAGGATGGAGATGGGGGAAGGAGAGGGGGGAAGGAAGGAGATGGGGAAAAGAGAGGGGGGTGGAGGGGGCAATGAAGGGGGAAGGAGGGGGGGTGAAGGAGAGGGGAGGAAGGACGGGGGAAGGAGAGATGGGGAAATGAGAGGGGGGAAGGAAGGGGGAAGGAAGGGGTGAGGAGGGGGGGAAGGAAGGAGTTGGGGGGAAGGAAGGTGATGGGGAAGGAGGGGGAAAGGGGGAAGGAAGGAGATGGTGGTGAAGGAGAGGGGGAAGGAGAGGGGGCAGAATGAAGGAGATGGGGGAGAAGGGGAGGGGGAAGGAGAGGGGGGAGAAGGAAGGAGAGGGGGGTGTAAGGGGGAGCCAGGAAGGAGATGGGGTGTAGGAGGGGGGGAAGGAAGGATGGGGGAAGGAAGAACAGGGGGGAGGAAGGAGGGGAGCAGGGAAGGAGGGGGGAAGGAAGGAAATGGGGGAAGGAGAGGTGGGGAAGGCAGGAGATGGGGGAAGGAGAGGGGGGAAGGAGGGGGTGAAGGGAGGGGAAAGGAGGTAGAGGGGGAAGGAAGGGGGAAGGAAGGAGATGGGGGAAGGAGAGGGGGGAAGGAATGGGGAAGGAAGGAGATGGGGAAGGAGAGGGGGGAAGGAAGGGGGCAGGAAGGAGATGGGGGAAGGAAGGAGATCGGGGTGAAGGAGGGGGGAAGGCAGGAGATGGGCAGAAGGAGAGGGGGATGGAGGGGGGAAGGAAGGGGGAGGGAATGTGAGGGGGAAGGAAGGAGATGGGGGAAGGAGAGGGGGAGTAAAGAAGGGGGGAGGAGAGAGGTGGGAAGGAGGGGGGAAGGAGATGGGGGAAGGATACCGGGGGGAAGGAAGGGGGAAGAAAGGAGATGGGGGAATGAGGGGGGAAGGAAGGAGATGGGGAGAAGGAAGGAGATGGGGGTGAAGGAGGGGGGGGAAGGAGATGGGGGGAAGGAAGGAGATGGTGGGAAGGAGGGGGAATAAAGGGGGAAGTCAGGAGAGGGGGATAGAAGGGGAACGAAAGGAGGGGGAAGGTAGGAGGGGAGAAGACTGGAGAGGGGGAAGGAAGGAGAGTGGTGGGGAGGAAGGAGAGGGGGGAAGGACAGGGGAGAAGGAAGGGGGAAGTAGATGGGGGAAGGTGGGGTGGAAAGAAGGGGGAAGGAGATGGGGGAGGAGGGGGCAAGGAGATTGGGGGAAAGAAGGAGACGGGGAGGAAGGGGGGAAGGAGGCGATGAAGGAGATGGGTGGAAGGAAGGAGATGGGGGAAGGAAGGAGAGGGGCAAAGGGTGGGAAGGAGGGGGGGAAGGAGAGAGGGGGAATGAAGGAGATGGGGGGAAGGAGGGGCTAAGTACGGGGTTAAGGAAGGAGGGGGGCGGAAGGAAGGAGAGGGGAGAAGAAGGAGAGGGTGGGAGGGAAAGAGGGGTGGAAGGAAGGAGAGGGGGCAAAGGAGGGAGGGAGGAAGAAGATGGGGGAAGGAAGGAGATGGCGGGAAGGAGAGTGAGGTGAAGGCAGGAGATGGGGGGAAGGCGAGGGGTGGAAGTAGGGGGGAAGAAAGGGGGAATGATGGAGAGGGGGAAGGAAGGGGGAAGATAGGAGATGGGGGAATGAGGGGGGAAGGAAGGAGATGGGGAGAAGGAAGGAGATGGGGTGAAGGAGAGGGGGAAGGAGGGGGGAATAAAGGGGGAAGGTTTGAGAGGGGGATGGAGAGGGGGGAAGAAAGGAGGGGGGAAGGAAGGAGTGGGGTAAGGAAGGAGGGGGGAAGGAGGGGGAAAGAAGGAGGAAGGAAGGACGGGGGAAGGAAAGGGGGGAAGGAAGGAGATGGGAGGGAAGGAGGAGGGAAGGAGGGGGAAGAAGGGGGCAGGAAGGGGGAAGGAAGGAGAGGGGGGAAGGAGAGTGGGGGAAGGAGAGTGGGGGAAGGAGGGGGGAAGAAAGGAGATGGGGTGAAGGAGAGGGGGGAAGGAGACGGGGGGATGTAAGGGGGAAGGAAGGGGTGGAAGGAGGGGGGAAGGAAGGAGATGGGGAAGGAGATGGAGGGAAGGAGATGGGGGTAGGAAGGAGATGGTGAGGAAGGAGAGGGGGGAGGATGGGGACGGAAGGAAAGGGGTGGAAGAAGAGGGGGGAAGCAAGGAGGGAGGAAGGAGATGAGGGGTGAAGGGGGGGGAAGGAGATGGGGGAAGGAAGGAGATCGGGGTGAAGGGGGGGGAAGGAGATGGGGGAAGGAAGGAGATCGGGGTGAAGGTGGGGGAAGGAGATGGGGGAAGGAAGGAGATCGGGGTGAAGATAGGGGGGGAAGGAGATGGGGGAAGGAAGGAGATCGGGGTGAAGGAGGGGGGGAAGGCAGGAGATGGGCAGAAGGAGAGGGGGGATGGAGGGGGGAAGGAAGGGGGAAGGAATGTGAGGGGGAAGGAAGGAGATGGGGAAGGAGAGGGGTAGTAAAGAAGGGGGAGGAGAGAGGTGGGAAGGAGGGGGGAAGGAGATGGGGGAAGGAAGGGGTAAGGAAGGAGATGGGGGAATGAGAGGGGGAAGGAAAGGAGAAGCAAGGAGATGGGGGAAGGAGCGGGAGGAAGGAAGGGAGAAGGAAGGAGATGGGGGAAGGAAGAGGGAAGGATGGAGATGGGGGAAGGAGAGGGGGGAAGGAAGGAGATGGGGAAAAGAGAGGGGGGTGGAGGGGGCAATGAAGGGGGAAGGAGGGGGGGTGAAGGAGAGGGGAGGAAGGACGGGGGAAGGAGAGATGGGGAAATGAGAGGGGGGAAGGAAGGGGGAAGGAAGGGGTGAGGAGGGGGGGAAGGAAGGAGTTGGGGGGAAGGAAGGTGATGGGGAAGGAGGGGGAAAGGGGGAAGGAAGGAGATGGTGGTGAAGGAGAGGGGGAAGGAGAGGGGGCAGAATGAAGGAGATGGGGGAGAAGGGGAGGGGGAAGGAGAGGGGGGAGAAGGAAGGAGAGGGGGGTGTAAGGGGGAGCCAGGAAGGAGATGGGGTGTAGGAGGGGGGGAAGGAAGGATGGGGGAAGGAAGAACAGGGGGGAGGAAGGAGGGGAGCAGGGAAGGAGGGGGGAAGGAAGGAAATGGGGGAAGGAGAGGTGGGGAAGGCAGGAGATGGGGGAAGGAGAGGGGGGAAGGAGGGGGTGAAGGGAGGGGAAAGGAGGTAGAGGGGGAAGGAAGGGGGAAGGAAGGAGATGGGGGAAGGAGAGGGGGGAAGGAATGGGGAAGGAAGGAGATGGGGAAGGAGAGGGGGGAAGGAAGGGGGCAGGAAGGAGATGGGGGAAGGAAGGAGATCGGGGTGAAGGAGGGGGGAAGGCAGGAGATGGGCAGAAGGAGAGGGGGATGGAGGGGGGAAGGAAGGGGGAGGGAATGTGAGGGGGAAGGAAGGAGATGGGGGAAGGAGAGGGGGAGTAAAGAAGGGGGGAGGAGAGAGGTGGGAAGGAGGGGGGAAGGAGATGGGGGAAGGATACCGGGGGGAAGGAAGGGGGAAGAAAGGAGATGGGGGAATGAGGGGGGAAGGAAGGAGATGGGGAGAAGGAAGGAGATGGGGGTGAAGGAGGGGGGGGAAGGAGATGGGGGGAAGGAAGGAGATGGTGGGAAGGAGGGGGAATAAAGGGGGAAGTCAGGAGAGGGGGATAGAAGGGGAACGAAAGGAGGGGGAAGGTAGGAGGGGAGAAGACTGGAGAGGGGGAAGGAAGGAGAGTGGTGGGGAGGAAGGAGAGGGGGGAAGGACAGGGGAGAAGGAAGGGGGAAGTAGATGGGGGAAGGTGGGGTGGAAAGAAGGGGGAAGGAGATGGGGGAGGAGGGGGCAAGGAGATTGGGGGAAAGAAGGAGACGGGGAGGAAGGGGGGAAGGAGGCGATGAAGGAGATGGGTGGAAGGAAGGAGATGGGGGAAGGAAGGAGAGGGGCAAAGGGTGGGAAGGAGGGGGGGAAGGAGAGAGGGGGAATGAAGGAGATGGGGGGAAGGAGGGGCTAAGTACGGGGTTAAGGAAGGAGGGGGGCGGAAGGAAGGAGAGGGGAGAAGAAGGAGAGGGTGGGAGGGAAAGAGGGGTGGAAGGAAGGAGAGGGGGCAAAGGAGGGAGGGAGGAAGAAGATGGGGGAAGGAAGGAGATGGCGGGAAGGAGAGTGAGGTGAAGGCAGGAGATGGGGGGAAGGCGAGGGGTGGAAGTAGGGGGGAAGAAAGGGGGAATGATGGAGAGGGGGAAGGAAGGGGGAAGATAGGAGATGGGGGAATGAGGGGGGAAGGAAGGAGATGGGGAGAAGGAAGGAGATGGGGTGAAGGAGAGGGGGAAGGAGGGGGGAATAAAGGGGGAAGGTTTGAGAGGGGGATGGAGAGGGGGGAAGAAAGGAGGGGGGAAGGAAGGAGTGGGGTAAGGAAGGAGGGGGGAAGGAGGGGGAAAGAAGGAGGAAGGAAGGACGGGGGAAGGAAAGGGGGGAAGGAAGGAGATGGGAGGGAAGGAGGAGGGAAGGAGGGGGAAGAAGGGGGCAGGAAGGGGGAAGGAAGGAGAGGGGGGAAGGAGAGTGGGGGAAGGAGAGTGGGGGAAGGAGGGGGGAAGAAAGGAGATGGGGTGAAGGAGAGGGGGGAAGGAGACGGGGGGATGTAAGGGGGAAGGAAGGGGTGGAAGGAGGGGGGAAGGAAGGAGATGGGGAAGGAGATGGAGGGAAGGAGATGGGGGTAGGAAGGAGATGGTGAGGAAGGAGAGGGGGGAGGATGGGGACGGAAGGAAAGGGGTGGAAGAAGAGGGGGGAAGCAAGAGAGGGGAGGAAGGAGATGAGGGGCGGAGAGGGGGGAAGGAAAGAGGAAGGAAGGAGTTGTGGGAAGGAGAGGGGGGAGGAGAGGGGGAAGGAAGGGGGAAGGACGTAGATGGGGGAAGGAGGGGGGAAGGAGAGGGGAGGAAGGAAGGGGGAAGGAAGGAGATGTGAAAGGAAGGAGATGGGGAAGTGGGGAAGGAGAGGGGGAAGGAGAGGGGGAAAGAGGGGGGAAGGAAGGGAGAAGGAAGGAGATGGGGGAAGGAAGAGGGAAGGATGGAGATGGGTGAAGGAGAGGGGGGAAGGAAGGAGATGGGGAAAGAGAGGGGGGATGGAGGGGGCAAGGAAGGGGGAAGAAGGGGGGGTGAAGGAGAGGGGAGGAAGGACGGGGGAAGGAGAGATGGGGAAATGAGAGGGGGAAGGAAGGGGGAAGGAAGGGGTGAGGAGGGGGGGAAGGAAGGTGTTGGGGGGAAGGAAGGTGATGGGGAAGGAGGGGGGAAGGGGGAAGGAAGGAGATGGTGGTGAAGGAGAGGGGGAAGGAGAGGGGGCAGAATGAAGGAGATGGGGGAGAAGGGGAGGGGGGAAGGAGAGAGGGGGAGAAGGAAGGAGAGGTGGTTGTAAGGGGGAGCCAGGAAGGAGATGGGGTGTAGGAGGGCAGGAAGAAGGATGGGGGGGGGGGGGGGGGGGGGGGGGGGGGGGGGGGGGGGGGGGGGGAGGGGGGGGGGGGGGGGGGGGGGGGGGGGGGTGGGGGGGGGGGGGGGGGGGGGGTAGGGGAGGCGGGGGGGAGAGAGGGGGAGGGAAGGAGGAGGGGGGGGCGGTGGGGAGGGGGGGGAGGATGGAGGGGGAGGGAGGGGGGGGGGGAAGGGGGAGGGGGGGTGGGGGGGGGGGGGAGGGGGGAGGGGGGGTGGGGGAGGGGGGGAGGGGTGGGGGGGGGGGAGGGGGGGAAGGGAGGATTGGGGGGGGGGGTTGGGGGGGGAAGGAGAGGGGGGGGGGGGGGGGGGATGGGGGGGGGAGGGGGGGGTGGGGGAGGGGTGGGGGGAGGTAGGGGGTGGGGGGGGGTAGTGGGGTGTGGGGGGGGGGGTGGATGGGGGTGGTGGGGTGGGGTGGGGGGGGGGGAGGGGTGGGGGGGGGGGTGGTGGGGGGGGGGTGGGGGGGGGGAGGAGGGGGGGGGGGAGGGTGGGGGGAGTGGGGGGGGAGGGGGGTGGGGGGGGGGGGGGGATGGTGGGGTGGGGGGGGGATGGGAGGGGGGGGGTGGGGTGTGGGGGGAGGGGAGGAGGGAGGGTGGAGGAGGGTGAGGGGGGAGGTGGTGGGGGAGGGGGAGAGGGGGAGGAGGGGGGAGAGGAGGAGAGGGGGGGGGGAGGGGGGGGGGGGGGAGGGGGGAGGAGGGGGGAAGGAAGAAAAGGGGGGAGGAAGGAGGGGGGCAGGGAAGGAGGGGGGAAGGAAGGAAATGGGGGAAGGAGAGGTTGGGAAGGCAGGAGATGGGGGAAGGAGAGGGGGGAAGGAGGGGGTGAAGGGAGGGGGAAGGAAGTAGAGGGGGAAGGAAGGGGGAAGGAAGGAGATGGGGGAAGGAGAGGGGGGAAGGAATGGGGAAGGAAGGAGATGGGGGAAGGAGAGGGAGTTGAAGGAGGGGGAGGAAGGAGATGGGGGAAGGAAGGAGATCGGGGTGAAGGAGGGGGAAGTCAGGATAGAGGCAGAAGGAGAGGGGGGATGGAGGGGGAAGGAAGGGGGAAGGAATGTGAGGGGGAAGGAAGGAGATGGGGGAAGGAGAGGGGTAGTAAAGAAGGGGGGAGGAGAGAGGTGGGAAGGAGGGGGGAAGGAATGGGGAAGGAGATGGGGAAGGGGGCAAGGGGATGGGAAGGAAGGTGATGAAGAGGAAGGGGGGAAGGAGGGGAGGAAGGAGATGGGTAGAAGGAAGGAGATGGGTGGAAGGAAGGAGAGGGGGCAAGGTGGGGACCGAGGGGGGAAGGAGAGAGGGAAATGAAGGAGATGGGGGAAGGAGGGGGGAAGTAGGGGGGAAGGAAGGAGGGGGGGCAGAAGGAAGGAGAGGGGAGAAGAAGGAGAGATTGGGAGGGAAGGAGGAGTGGAAGGAAGGAGAGGGGGTGAAGGAGGGGGAGAGGAAGGAGTTGGGGGAAGGCGAGGGGGGTGAAGGCAGGAGATGGGGAAGGCGAGGGGTGGAAGAAGGGGGGAAGGAAGGGGGAAGGATAGAGGGGGGAAGGAAGGGGGAAGAAAGGAGATGGGGAATGAGGGGGGAAGGAAGGAGATGGGGAGAAGGAAGGAGATGGGGTTGAAGGAGGGGGGAGGAAGGAGATGGGGGAAGGAAGGAGATGGTGGGAAGGAGGGGGGGCGAAGTCATGAGATGGGGGGAAGGAGAGGGGGGAAGGAGGGGGGAATAAAGGGGGGCAGTCAGGAGAGGGGGATAGAAGGGGGACGAAAGGAGGGGGAAGGTAGGAGATGGGGTGAAGGAGAGGGGGGAAGGAGACGGGGTGAGGTAAGGGGGAAGGAGGGGGGAAGGAAGGAGATGGGGAAGGAGATGGAGGGAAGGAGATGGGGTAGGAAGGAGATGGGGTAGGAAGGAGATGGCGAGGAAGGAGAGGGGGAGGATGGGGAAGGAAGGAAAGGGGTGGAAGAAGAGGGGGGAAGCAAGGAGGGAGGAAGGAGATGGGGGGCGGAGAGGGGGGAAGGAAAGAGGAAGGAAGGAGATGTGGGAAGGAGAGGGGGAGGAGAGGGGGAAGGAAGGGGGAAGGACGTAGATGGGGGAAGGAGGGGGGAAGGAGAGGGGAGGAAGGAAGGGGGAAGGAAGGAGATGTGAAAGGAAGGAGATGGGGAAGTGGGGAAGGAGAGGGGGAAGGAGAGGGGGAAAGGGGGGGAAGGAAGGGGAGAAGGAAGGAGATTGGGGGAAGGAGAGGGGGAAGGAGAGTGGGGGAAGGAGGGGGGGAAGGAACGAGATGGGGTGAAGGAGGGGGGGGGAAGGAGAGGGGGAAGGAAGGGGGAAGGAAGTGGGTGGAAGGAGGGGGGAAGGAAGGAGATGGGGAAGGAAATGGAAGGAAGGAGATGGGGGGGGGTAGGAAGGAGATGGGGAGGAAGGAGAGGGGGAGGAGGGGGAAGGAAGGAGATGGGGAAGGAAGGAAAGGGGTGGAAGAAGAGGGGGGAAGAAAGGGGGGAGGAAGGAGATGGGGGCGGAGAGGGGGGAAGAATACAGGAAGGAAGTAGATGGGGAAAGGAGGGGGGAAGGAGAGGGGAGGAAGGAAGGGGAAGGAAGGAGAGGTGAAAGGAAGGAGATGGGGAAGGGGGGAAGGAGAGGGGGAAGGAGAGGGGTAAAGAGAGGGGGGAAGGAAGGGGGAAGGAAGGAGATTGGGGGAAGGAGAGGGGGGAAGGAAGGGGAAGGAAGGGGGAGGAAGGAGAGGGGAGGAAGGAAGGGGGAAGGAAGGAGAGGTGAAAGGAAGGAGATGGGGAAGGGCGGAAGGAGAGGGGGAAGGAGAAAGTAAGAGAGGGGGGAAGGAAGGGGGAAGGAAGGAGATTGGGGGAAGGAGGGGGGAAGGAAGGTGAAGGAGGAGATGGAGGGGAAGGGGGAAGGAAGGAGATGGGGGAAGGAAGGAGATGGGGAAGGAAGGAATGGGGGAAGGAAGGAGATGGGGGAAGGAAGGAGAGGGGAAGGAAGGAGGGAGGTAAGGAAGAAGAGGGGGGAAGGAGAGAGAGGGGGGAAGGAAATGAGAGGGGGGAAGGAGAGGTGTGGAAGGAGAGGGGGTGAAGGACAGGGGAGGGATGGAAGGAGGGGTGAAAAGAAGAAGAGGGGGGAAGGAGAGGGAAGAAGGGGGAGGAAGGAGGGGGGAAGGAAGGAGTGGGGGGAAGGAGAGGGGAGGAGGAAGGAGACGGGGAGGAAGAGATGGGGGAGGGGGGAAGGATGTGGGGAGGAAGGGGGAATGAAGGAGGGGGGTAGGATGGGGTATGGAAGGGGGATGGAAGGTGAGGGGGAAGGAGGGGTGAAGGAAGGGGGAAGGAAGGAGATGGGGAAGGAGAGGGGGAAGGAAGGGGGAAGGAAGGAGATGGGGAAGGAGATTGGGCAAGAAAGGGGGAAGGAAGGAGATGGGGGGAAGGAAGGAGAGGGGGAAGGAAGGAGCAGGGTAAGGAAGGAGAGGGGGGAAGGAAGGAGAGGGGGGAAGGAAGGAGAGTGGGGGGGGAGGAAGGAGGGGGGTAGGAGAGGGGCGGAAGAAGAGGCGGTGAAGGAGAGGGGAAGGAAGGAAGGAGTGGGGAAAGGAAGAAGAGGGGGGCAGGAGAGGGGGAAGAAGGGAGGAGGAAGGAGGTAGGAAGGAAGGAGAGCGGGGGAAGGAGAGGGGGGGAGAAAGGAATCCAGGGAAGGAAGGAGATGCGGGAAGGGGGAAGGATGGGGGAAGGAAGGGGAAGGAAGGAGGGGGGCAGGTGGGGGGGAGGAAGGGGGAATGAAGGATGGGGGAAGTAAGGGGGAAGGAAGGAGCTGCGGGAAGGAGAGGGGGGAAGGAGGGGAAGGAGGGGGGAGGAAGGAGAGGGGAGGAAGGAAGGGGGAAGGAAGGAGAGGTGAAAGGAAGGAGATGGGGAAGGGGGGAAGGAGAGGGGGAAGGAGAGGTGTAAAAGAGGGGGGAAGGAAGGGGGAAGGAAGGAGATTGGGGGAAGGAGAGGGGGGAAGGAAGGGGAAGGAGGGGGGGAGGAAGGGAGAAGGAAGGAGATGGGGGGAAGGAGGGGGGAAGGAAGGTGGAAGGAGGAGATGGAGGGGAAGGGGGAAGGAAGGAGATGGGGGAAGGAGAGGGGGCGGAAGGAAGGGGGAAGGAAGGTGGAAGGAGGAGATGGAGGGGAAGGGGGAAGGAAGGTGGAGGGAAGGAGATGGGGAAAGGAGGAGGGGGAAGGGGAAGGAAGGTGGAAGGAAGGAGATGGGGAAGGAAGGAGATGGGGAAGGAGAGGGGGGAAGGAAGGGGAAGGAAGGGGGAAGGAAGGAGAGGGGGAAGGAAGTGGGAAGAATGGAGATGGAGAAGGGGGGAAGGAAGGAGATGGGGGAAGGAAGGAGATGGGGGAAGGAAGGAAATGGGGGAAGGAAGGAGGAGAGGGAAGGAAGGAGAGGGGGAAGGAAGGAAGGGGGTAAGGAAGGAGAGGAGGGGAAGGAAGAGAGAGGAGGCAAGGAAGGAGAGTGGGGGGGAAGGAAGGAGAGGGGGGAAGGAGAGGTGTGGAAGGAGAGGGGGTGAAGGGGAGGGGAGGGAAGGAAGGAGGGGTGAAAAGAAGAAGAGGGAGGAAGGAGAGGGGGAAGAAGGGGAGGAAGGAGGGAGGGAAGGAAGGGGGGGAAGGAGAGGGGAGGAGGAAGGAGACGGGGGAAGGAAAGAGATGGGGGGAGGGGGGAAGGATGTGGTGAAGGAAGGGGGAAGGAAGGAGGGGGGCAGGTGTGGAGAGGAAGGGGGAATGAAGGAGAGGGGGGGTAGGATGGGGTAAGGAAGGGGGAAGGAAGGAGAGGGGGAAGGAGGGGTGAAGGAAGGGGAAGGGGGAAGGAAGGAGATGGGGAAGGAGAGGGGGAAGGAAGGGGGAAATAAGGAGATGGGGAAGGAGATTGGGCAAGAAAGGGGGAAGGAAGGAGATGGGGGAAGGAAGGAGAGGGGGAAGGAAGGAGCGGGGTAAGGAAGGAGAGGGGGGAAGGAAGGAGAGGGGGGAAGGAAGGAGAGTGGGGGGGGAAGGAAGGAGGGGGGTAGGAGAGGGGCGGAAGAAAAGGGGGTGAAGGAGAGGGGAGGGAAGGAAGGGAGTGGGGAAGGAAGAAGAGGGGGGCAGGAGAGGGGAAGAAGGGAGGAGGAAGGAGGTAGGAAGGAAGGAGAGTGGGGGAAGGAGAAGGGGGGAGGAAGGAATCCAGGGAAGGAAGGAGATGCGGGAAGGGGGGAAGGATGGGGGAAGAAAGGGGAAGCAAGGAGGGGGGCAGGTGGGGGGAGGAAGGGGAATGAAGGGAGGGGGTGTAGGATGGGCGAAGTAAGGGGGAAGGAAGGAGAGGGGGGAAGGAGGGGAAGGAGGGGGGAGGAAGGACGGGGGAAGGAAAGGGGGAAGGAAGGAGATGGGAGGGAAGGAGGGGGGAAGAAGGGGGAAGGAGGGGGAAGGATGGAGAGGGGGGAAGGAGAGGGGGGAAGCAGAGTGGGGGAAGGAGAGTGGGGGAAGGAGGGGGGAAGGAAGGAGATGGAGTGAAGGAGAGGAGGGAAGGAGAGGGGGGAAGGAAGGGGGAAGGAAGGAGAGGGGGAAGGCGGCGGAAAGAAGGGGGAAGGAAGGACGGGGCAAGGAAGGAGATGGGAGGGAAGGAGGGGGGGAAGGAGGGGGGGAAGGAAGGGGGAAGGAAGGGGGTGGAAGAAGGGGGGAAGGAAGGAGATGGGGGAAGGAGAGGGGGAGAAGGAAGGGGGAAGGAATGTGGAAGGAGGAGATGGTGGGGAAGGGGGAAGGAAGGAGATGGGGGAAGGAGAGGGGGTGGAAGGAAGGGGGAAGGAAGGTGGAAGGAAGGTGGAAGGAGGAGATGGAGGGGAAGGAGGAGGGGGAAAGGGAAGGAAGGGGTAAGGAAGGAGATGGGAGAAGGAAAGAGATGGGGAGGAAGGAGAGGGGGGAAGGAGAGGCGGAAGAGGGGTGGAGGAAGGAGGGAGGGAAGGAAGGAGGGGGTAAGGAGAGGGGGGGAGGAAGGAGACCGGGGGAAGGAAGGAGATGGGGTAAGGGGGAAGGATGGGGGAAGGAAGGGGGAAGGAAGGAGGGAGGCAGGTGGGGGTAGGAAGGGGGTATGAAGGAGAGCGGGGGAAGGAGTGGGGAAGGAAGGGGGAAGGAAGGAGATGCGGGAAGGAGAGGGGGAAGGAGGGGGGAGGAAGGATGGGGGAAGGAAAGGGGAAGGAAGGAGAGCGGGGGAAGGAGTGGGGAAGGAAGGGGGATGGAAGGAGATGCGGGAAGGAGAGGGAGGGAAGGAGGGGGGAGGAAGGATGGGGGAAGGAAAGAGGGAAGGAAGGAGAGTGGGGGAAGGAGAGAGGGGGAAGGAGAGTGGGGGAAGGAGGGGGAAGGAAGGAGATGGGGTGAAGGAGATGGAGGGAAGGAGATGTGGGTCGGAAGGAGATGGGGACGAAGGAGAGGGGGAGGAGGGGGAAGGAAGGAGATGGGGAAGGAAGGAGAGGGGTGGAAGGAGGGGGGGGAAGGGGGGAGGAAGGAGATGGGGGTGGAGAGGGCGGAAGGAAAGAGGAAGCAAGGAGATGGGGGGAAGGAGAGGGGGAAGGAAGGGGAAGGAAGGAGATGGGAGAAGGAGGGGGAAGGAGAGGGGAGGAAGGAAGGGGGAAGGAAGGAGATGTGAAAGGAAGCAGATGGGGGAAGGGGGAAGGAGAGGGGGAAGGAAAGGGGTAAAGAGAGGGGGGAAGGAAGGTGGAAGGAAGGAGATTGGGGGAAGGAGAGGGGGGAGGAAGGGGGGAAGGAAGGACGGGGGATGGAAAGGGGGAAGGAAGGAGATGGGAGGGAAGGAGGGGGGGAAGGAGGGGGAGAAGGGGGTAGGAAGGGGGTAGGAAGGAGTGGGGGGATGGAGAGTGGGGAAGGAGAGTGGGGGAAGGAGGGGGGAAGGAAGGAGATGGGGTGAAGGAGAGAGGGGAAAGAGAGGGGGGAAGGAAGGGGGAAGGAAGGGGCTGGAAGGGGGGGGGAAGGAAGGAGATGGGGGAAGGAGATGGAGGGAAGGAGATGGGGGTAGGAAGGAGATGGGAGAGGAGGAGGGGGAGGAGGGGGATGGAAGGAGATGGGGAAGGAAGGAGAGGGGTGGAAGGAGAGGGGGGAAGAAATGGGGGAGGAAGGAGATGGCAGAGAGGGGGGAAGGAAAGAGGAAGGAAGGATGGGGGAAGGAGAGGGGGAACGAGAGGGGAAGGAAGGGGGGAAGGAAGGAGATGGGGGAAGGAGGGGGGAAGGAGAGGGGGAGGAAGGAAGGGGGAAGGAAGGAGATGTGAAGGAGGGAAGGAGATGGAAGGAGAAGGGGAAGGGAAGGAAAAGGAGAGGGGGAAGTAAGGGAAGGAAGGGGGGAAGGAAGGGGAAGGAGAGGAGAGGGGGGAAGGGAAGGAGGAGGAAGGAGATGGGGGAAGGAGAGGGGGGGCGGAAGGAAGGGGGAAGGAAGGTGGAAGGAGGGGATGGAGGGGAAGGGAGGGGAAGGGGAAGGGGTAAGGAGGGATGGGGGAAGGGTGAGGGTGGAGGGATGGGGTGGAGGAGGTGGTGGGGATGGGGAAGGGGGAAGAGATGGAAGGAGATGGGGGGGAAGGAGGGGGGAGTGAAGGAAGGGGGAGAGAGGAGAGGAGGCGAGGGGAAGGATTGGGGGGGAAAGAGATAGGGGGAAGTAGAAGTGGGGAAAGAAGGGGGAAGCAGATGGGGGGAAGTGGGGGAGGAAGAAAGGGGGAAGGAAATAGGGGGAAGGGGGAATGAAGGTGGAAGGAGAGGGGATGAAGGAAGCGGGATGGAGATGGGGGAAGGAGAGGAGGGGAAGGAGGGGGGAAGGAGATAGTCGGGAAGGGGGGAAGGAGATGTGGGAAGGAGAGGGGGGAAGGATGGGGGAAGGATGGGGGTAAGGAGAAGGGGGGAGGAAGGAAGGAGAGGGGCAAGGAGGGGGAAAGAGATGGGGAAGGAGATGTGTTGAAGGAGAGGGGGAAGGAGAGGGGTGAAGGAGAGGGGGAAGGAGAGGGTTGGAAGGAAGGGGGAAGGAGAGGTAGGAAGGATATGGGAGAAGGAGAGGGGGGAAGGAAGGGGGAAGGAGATGGGGAAAGGAGAGTGGGGGAAGGAGATGGGGGAAGGAGAGGGGGGAAGGAATGGGGAAGGAGGGGAAGGAAGGCGGAAGGAGGGAGGAAAGAGATGGGGGGAAGGAGAGGTGGGAAGGAGAGGTGGGAAGGAGATGGGGGTGAGGAGAGGGGGGAGAGATGGGGGAAGGTGTTGGGGAAGGAAGGGGAAGGAGATAGGGGGATGAGGGGGGAAGGAAGGGGGACGGAGATGGGGGGAAGGGTGGAAAGGTAGGGGGAAGGAGATGGGGGGAAGGAGAGGTGGGAAGGAAGGTGTGAAGGAAATGGGGGAAGGAGAGTGGGGAGAGATGGGGGAAGGAAGGGGGAAGGAGATGGGGAAGGAGTGGGGGGGAAGGAAGGGGCAAGGAGATAGGCGGGAAGGAGTTGGGTGAAGGAGGGGGGGAAGGAAGGGGGAAGGAGATGGGGAAGGGGGGAATGAAGGTGGAAGGAGAAGGGGTGAAGGAAGCGGGAAGGAGAGCGGAGAAGGAGATAGTGGGAAAGGAGATGGGGGAAGGAGAGGGGGGAAGGAAGGGGGAAGGAGGGGGGGAAGGAGGGGGCAAAGGAAGGGGGAAGGAAGGAGATTGGGGGAAGGAGGGGGGAAGGAAGGTGAAAGGAGGAGATGGGGGAGGGGGGGGGGGAGGGGGGGGGGGGGGGGGGGGGGGGGGAAGGAAGGAGATGGGGGAAGGAAGGAGATGGGGAAGGAAGGAAATGGGGGAAGGAAGGAGATGGGGGAAGGAAGGAGAGGGGGAAGGAAGGAGGGAGGTAAGGAAGAAGAGGGGGGAAGGAGAGAGAGGGGGGAAGGAAGGAGAGGGGGGAAGGAGAGGTGTGGAAGGAGAGGGGGGTGAAGGACAGGGGAGGGAAGGAAGGAGGGGTGAAAAGAAGAGAGGGGGAAGGAGAGGGGAAGAAGGGGGAGGAAGGAGGGAGGGAAGGAAGGAGAGGGGGGAAGGAGAGGGGAGGAGGAAGGAGACGGGGGAAGGAAAGAGATGGGGGGTGGGGGGAGGATGTTGGGGAGGAGGGGGGATTGAGGGTGGGGGGGGGTAGGATGGGGTATGGAGGGGGAGGATGGTGAGGGGGGGAAGGAGGGGTGAGGAAGGGGGAAGGAGGAGATGGGGAAGGAGAGGGGGAAGGATGGGGGGAGGAAGGTGTTGGGGAGGTGATTGGGCAAGAAGGGGGAGGAAGGAGATGGGGGAAGGAGGAGAGGGGGGAAGGAAGGAGCAGGGTAAGGAAGGAGAGGGGGGGAAGGAAGGAGAGGGGGGAAGGAAGGAGAGTGGGGTGGGGAGGAAGGAGGGGGGGGTAGGAGAGGGGCGGAAGAAGAGGCGGTGAAGGAGAGGGGGAAGGAAGGAAGGAGTGGGGGAAGGAAGAAGAGGGGGGCAGGGAGAGGGGGAAGAAGGGAGGAGGAAGGAGGTAGGAAGGAAGGAGAGCGGGGGAAGGAGAGGGGGGGAGAAAGGAATCCAGGGAAGGAAGGAGATGCGGGAAGGGGGGGAAGGATGGGGGAAGGAAGGGGAAGGAAGGAGGGGGGCAGGTGGGGGGAGGAAGGGGGAATGAAGGATGGGGGGAAGTAAGGGGGAAGGAAGGAGCTGCGGGAAGGAGAGGGGGGAAGGAGGGGAAGGAGGGGGGGAGGAAGGAGAGGGGAGGAAGGAAGGGGGGAAGGAAGGAGAGGTGAAGGAAGGAGATGGGGAAGGGGGGAAGGAGAGGGGGAAGGAGAGGTGTAAAGAGGGGGGAAGGAAGGGGGAAGGAAGGAGATTGGGGGAAGGAGAGGGGGGAAGGAAGGGGAAGGAGGGGGGGGAGGAAGGGAGAAGGAAGGAGATGGGGGGAAGGAGGGGGGAAGGAAGGTGGAAGGAGGAGATGGAGGGGAAGGGGGAAGGAAGGAGATGGGGGAAGGAGAGGGGGCGGAAGGAAGGGGGAAGGAAGGTGGAAGGAGGAGATGGAGGGGGAAGGGGGAAGGAAGGTGGAGGGAAGGAGATGGGGAAGGAGGAGGGGGAAGGGGAAGGAAGGTGGAAGGAAGGAGATGGGGAAGGAAGGAGATGGGGGAAGGAGAGGGGGGAAGGAAGGGGGAAGGAAGGGGGGAAGGAAGGAGAGGGGGAAGGAAGTGGGAAGAATGGAGATGGAGAAGGGGGGAAGGAAGGAGATGGGGGAAGGAAGGAGATGGGGGAAGGAAGGAAATGGGGGAAGGAAGGAGGAGAGGGAGGAAGGAGAGGGGGAAGGAAGGAAGGGGGGTAAGGAAGGAGAGGAGGGGAAGGAAGAGAGAGGAGGCAAGGAAGGAGAGTGGGGGGGAAGGAAGGAGAGGGGGGAAGGAGAGGTGTGGAAGGAGAGGGGGTGAAGGGGAGGGGAGGGAAGGAAGGAGGGGTGAAAGAAGAAGAGGGGGGAAGGAGAGGGGGAAGAAGGGGAGGAAGGAGGAGGGAAGGAAGGGGGGGAAGGAGAGGGGAGGAGGAAGGAGACGGGGAAGGAAAGAGATGGGGGGAGGGGGGGAAGGATGTGGTGAAGGAAGGGGGAAGGAAGGAGGGGGGGCAGGTGTGGGAGAGGAAGGGGGGAATGAAGGAGAGGGGGGTAGGATGGGGGTAAGGAAGGGGGAAGGAAGGAGAGGGGGAAGGAGGGGTGAAGGAAGGGGGGAAGGAAGGAGATGGGGAAGGAGAGGGGGGAAGGAAGGGGGGAAATAAGGAGATGGGGAAGGAGATTGGGCAAGAAAGGGGGAAGGAAGGAGATGGGGGGAAGGAAGGAGAGGGGGAAGGAAGGAGCGGGGTAAGGAAGGAGAGGGGGGGAAGGAAGGAGAGGGGGGAGGAAGGAGAGTGGGGGGGGGAAGGAAGGAGGGGGGTAGGAGAGGGGCGGAAGAAAAGGGGGTGAAGGAGAGGGGAGGGAAGGAAGGAGTGGGGAAAGGAAGAAGAGGGGGGCAGGAGAGGGGGGAAGAAGGGAGGAGGAAGGAGGTAGGAAGGAAGGAGGTGGAGGGGGGGGGGGAGGGGGGAGGGGGGGGAGGAAGGGGGAGGACGGAGGGGAGGGGGGGGAAGGGGAGAGGGGGGGGAAGGGGGGGGGGGGAGGGGGAAGGAGAAGGGGGGAGGAAGGAATCCAGGGAAGGAAGGAGATGCGGGAAGGGGGGAAGGATGGGGGAAGAAAGGGGAAGCAAGGAGGGGGGCAGGTGGGGGGAGGAAGGGGGAATGAAGGAGGGGGTGTAGGATGGGCGAAGTAAGGGGGAAGGAAGGAGAGGGGGGAAGGAGGGGAAGGAGGGGGGAGGAAGGACGGGGGAAGGAAAGGGGGAAGGAAGGAGATGGGAGGGAAGGAGGGGGGAAGAAGGGGGAAGGAGGGGGAAGGATGGAGAGGGGGGAAGGAGAGGGGGGAAGCAGAGTGGGGGAAGGAGAGTGGGGGAAGGAGGGGGGAAGGAAGGAGATGGAGTGAAGGAGAGGAGGGAAGGAGAGGGGGGGAAGGAAGGGGGAAGGAAGGAGAGGGGGAAGGCGGCGGAAAGAAGGGGGAAGGAAGGACGGGGCAAGGAAGGAGATGGGAGGGAAGGAGGGGGGGAAGGAGGGGGGAAGGAAGGGGGAAGGAAGGGGGGTGGAAGAAGGGGGGAAGGAAGGAGATGGGGGAAGGAGAGGGGAGAAGGAAGGGGGAAGGAATGTGGAAGGAGGAGATGGTGGGGAAGGGGGAAGGAAGGAGATGGGGGAAGGAGAGGGGGTGGAAGGAAGGGGAAGGAAGGTGGAAGGAAGGTGGAAGGAGGAGATGGAGGGGAAGGAGGAGGGGGAAAGGGAAGGAAGGGGTAAGGAAGGAGATGGGAGAAGGAAAGAGATGGGGAGGAAGGAGAGGGGGGAAGGAGAGGCGGAAGAAGGGTGGAGGAAGGAGGGAGGGAAGGAAGGAGGGGGTAAGGAGAGGGGGGGGAGGAAGGAGACCGGGGAAGGAAGGAGATGGGGTAAGGGGGAAGGATGGGGGAAGGAAGGGGGAAGGAAGGAGGGAGGCAGGTGGGGGTAGGAAGGGGGTATGAAGGAGAGCGGGGGAAGGAGTGGGGAAGGAAGGGGGAAGGAAGGAGATGCGGGAAGGAGAGGGGGAAGGAGGGGGGAGGAAGGATGGGGGAAGGAAAGGGGAAGGAAGGAGAGCGGGGAAGGAGTGGGGAAGGAAGGGGGATGGAAGGAGATGCGGGAAGGAGAGGGAGGGAAGGAGGGGGGAGGAAGGATGGGGGAAGGAAAGAGGGAAGGAAGGAGAGTGGGGGAAGGAGAGAGGGGGAAGGAGAGTGGGGGAAGGAGGGGGAAGGAAGGAGATGGGGTGAAGGAGATGGAGGGAAGGAGATGTGGGTCGGAAGGAGATGGGGACGAAGGAGAGGGGGAGGAGGGGGAAGGAAGGAGATGGGGAAGGAAGGAGAGGGGTGGAAGGAGGGGGGGAAGGGGGGAGGAAGGAGATGGGGGTGGAGAGGGCGGAAGGAAAGAGGAAGCAAGGAGATGGGGGGAAGGAGAGGGGGAAGGAAGGGGAAGGAAGGAGATGGGAGAAGGAGGGGGAAGGAGAGGGGAGGAAGGAAGGGGGAAGGAAGGAGATGTGAAAGGAAGCAGATGGGGGAAGGGGGAAGGAGAGGGGGAAGGAAAGGGGTAAAGAGAGGGGGAAGGAAGGTGGAAGGAAGGAGATTGGGGGAAGGAGAGGGGGGAGGAAGGGGGAAGGAAGGACGGGGGATGGAAAGGGGGAAGGAAGGAGATGGGAGGGAAGGAGGGGGGAAGGAGGGGGAAGAAGGGGGTAGGAAGGGGGTAGGAAGGAGTGGGGGGATGGAGTGTGGGGGGAAGGAGTGGGGGGAAGGAGGGGGGAAGGAAGGAGATGGGGTGAAGGAGAGAGGGGAAAGAGAGGGGGGAAGGAAGGGGAAGGAAGGGGCTGGAAGGGGGGGGAAGGAAGGAGATGGGGAAGGAGATGGAGGGAAGGAGATGGGGGTAGGAAGGAGATGGGGAGGAAGGAGAGGGGAGGAGGGGGATGGAAGGAGATGGGGAAGGAAGGAGAGGGGTGGAAGGAGAGGGGGAAGAAATGGGGGAGGAAGGAGATGGGGGCAGAGAGGGGGGAAGGAAAGAGGAAGGAAGGAGATGGGGGAAGGAGAGGGGGAACGAGAGGGGGAAGGAAGGGGGAAGGAAGGAGATGGGGGAAGGAGGGGGGAAGGAGAGGGGAGGAAGGAAGGGGGAAGGAAGGAGATGTGAAAGGAGGAGATGGGGAAGGGGGGAAGGAGAGGGGAAAGGAGAGGGGGAAAGAGAGGGGGGAAGTAAGGGGAAGGAGGGGGGGAAGGAAGGGGGAAGGAAGGAGATGGGGGGAAGGAGAGCGGGGGAAGGAAGGGGGAAGGAATGTGGAAGGAGGAGATGGAGGGGAAGGGGGAAGGAAGGAGATGGGGAAGGAGAGGGGGCGGAAGGAAGGGGGAAGGAAGGTGGAAGGAGGAGATGGAGGGGAAGGAGGAGGGGGAAGGGGGAAGGAAGGGGTAAGGAAGGAGATGGGGGAAGGAGAGGGTGGAAGGAAGGGAGAAGGATGGAGATGGGGAAGGAGAGGGGGGAAGGAAGATGGAAGGAAGGAGATGGGGGCAAGGAGGGGGAGTAGGAAGGGGGAAGGTGAGAGGTGGGAAGGAGTGGGGGGGAAGGAAGGGGAAAGGCGATAGGCGGGAAGGATTGGGGGGGAAAGAGATAGGGGGAAGTAGAAGTGGGGAAAGAAGGGGGAAGCAGATGGGGGGAAGTGGGGGGAGGAAGAAAGGGGGAAGGAAATAGGGGGAAGGGGGAATGAAGGTGGAAGGAGAGGGGATGAAGGAAGCGGGATGGAGATGGGGAAGGAGAGGAGGGGAAGGAGGGGGGAAGGAGATAGTCGGGAAGGGGGGAAGGAGATGTGGGAAGGAGAGGGGGGAAGGATGGGGGAAGGATGGGGGTAAGGAGAAGGGGGGAGGAAGGAAGGAGAGGGGCAAGGAGGGGGAAAGAGATGGGGGAAGGAGATGTGTTGAAGGAGAGGGGGAAGGAGAGGGGTGAAGGAGAGGGGGAAGGAGAGGGTTGGAAGGAAGGGGGAAGGAGAGGTAGGAAGGATATGCGAGAAGGAGAGGGGGGAAGGAAGGGGGAAGGAGATGGGGAAAGGAGGAGTGGGGGAAGGAGATGGGGGAAGGAGAGGGGGGAAGGAATGGGGAAGGAGGGGGAAGGAAGGCGGAAGGAGGGAGGAAAGAGATGGGGGGAAGGAGAGGTGGGAAGGAGAGGTGGGAAGGAGATGGGGGTGAGGAGAGGGGGGAGAGATGGGGAAGGTGTTGGGGAAGGAAGGGGAAGGAGATAGGGGGATGAGGGGGGAAGGAAGGGGGACGGAGATGGGGGGAAGGGTGGAAAGGTAGGGGGAAGGAGATGGGGGAAGGAGAGGTGGGAAGGAAGGTGTGAAGGAAATGGGGGAAGGAGAGTGGGGAGAGATGGGGGAAGGAAGGGGGAAGGAGATGGGGAAGGAGTGGGGGGAAGGAAGGGGCAAGGAGATAGGCGGGAAGGAGTTGGGTGAAGGAGGGGGGGAAGGAAGGGGGAAGGAGATGGGGAAGGGGGGGAATGAAGGTGGAAGGAGAAGGGGTGAAGGAAGCGGGAAGGAGAGCGGAGAAGGAGATAGTGGGAAAGGAGATGGGGGAAGGAGAGGGGGGAAGGAAGGGGGAAGGAGGGGGGAAGGAGGGGGCAAAGGAAGGGGGAAGGAGAGGGTGGAAGGAGAGTGGGGGAAGGAGATGGTGGTGAAGGAGAGTGGGGGTATTGTGATAGGGGAAGGAGAGGGGGGCAAGGAGATCAGGGGAAGGAGAGTGGGGGGAAGTAAGGGCAAAGGAGAAGGGGGAAGGAGAGCGGGGAAGGAATGGGGAAGGAGAGGGTGGAAGGAGGAGGGCGAAGGAGAGGGGATGGAGAGGGGAGGACAGAGATGGGGGGATGGAGTTGGGGGAAGGAGATGGGAGGGAACGTGGGGGGAAGGAGAGGTGGAAGGAGAGGGGGAAGCAGAGGGGGGGAAGGAGGGGGGGAAGGAGATGGGGGAAGGAGAGTGGGGGGAAGGAGAGGGGGAAGGAGATAGGGGGAAGGAGAGGGGAGATGGTGCAGAAGGAGATGGGGGAAAGGAGGGGGGAGGAGATCGGGGGAATGAGGTGGGGGGAAAGAGACGTGGGGTAAGGAGAGGGGGAAAGGAGATCGGGTGGAAGGAGAGGGGGGAAGGAAGGGGGAAGGAGATGGGGGAAGCAGAGGGGGGAAGGAAGGGGGAAGGAGATGGGGGAAGCAGAGGGGGGGAAGGATAAGGGGGAAGGAGATGGGTGGAGGAGGGGGAAGGAGATTAGGGGTAGGAGGGGGGGCATGAGAGGGGGGAAGGAAGGGGGGAAGGAGATGGGGGAAGGAGAGTGGGGGAAGGAGATGGGGTAAGGAGAGGGGGAGAGATGGGGGAAGGAAGGGGGAAGGAGATGGGGAAGG